>NW_026706640.1:0-114434 GCF_029867415.1 Vicia villosa
CCCCAAATTTAATTAGTTATTTAATTAAATTAATTAAGGATATAATAACTGGAAATTGGTTGAAGTTGGGATTTATCGGAGAAATTTGATTATTATGTCGGTTTAAGTTGTTATGTGGTAATTATTATATTGGAGTTGTTGAAATAATATAATTATTATTATATTGGAGTTGTAGAAAAAATATAATTATTATTATATGGAAATATGAGTTGTTGGTTGGGTTTATTTTATGGTGGTATGTAATAATAAGGAGGTGTAGAGAAGTTGAGCCCAATAGAGGAATATTATTATTATTATTATTATTTGGTTAAGAGTTATAATAATAATAATAATAAGAATATTATTATTATTATATATTGAATTAAATGGAATAAGAGGTTTAGGTTTATTATAAGAAAGAAATAATAAGGGTTTGGAGCTCTAGAGAAGAAAAAGAGATTTATCGTAGAAAATAGCAAAGCTGCAGAGAAAGAAGAAGAGCGAGGTTGGAACTATGGCGACAACGAAGTGCAACCGGAATAGAGAGCGACCTCCAATCCAAGGTAAGGGTGGGGTTCTAGCTCTATAAACGGGATTATGATGAATGATATGTGAGGGTTATGATTGTATGGATTGTCTCTGTTTTGTGTGGTTGTTTGTATCTTTGAGATTGAATTTTGTTGATGTTGAAATTGATTGATGTCTGCGAATAAGGTTATAAAAGTTCAATCAATTGTTGTGGGGAATTAACCTAGGGTTTATAATTATTATTATTGAGGAATTAAATGCAGAAAAACGGATTAATGTTGGTTAAGTATAACTATTATAGTGCTATGTCTCTGTGTTGGTCGAAATTGATTTGCAACTGAATCGAAGGAGGAAAATTGAGTTTTTGGGTTGAGTTATAGGGATTTGGTATGATGGGGTTTGAGATTTGGGATCAAAATCAATGTGTTAAAATTCATGTTTTATGATTCCAATTCACTACTATATGTTAGGTATGAATGAATATGTCTTTGTTTTATGAAAAATAATTGAATTGGTTGGATTTTAATGGAAAAATGCATAAAACCCGTAGTTGTTCTTGGGCAAAAATCTAGTTTTGGAGAAAACTTCAAAAATTCATATCTTTTGATCCGTAAGTCCGTTTGAGTCCCCGTTCGAAGCGTTAGAAAGCTAATAATGTGTATTTTCTTAAAAAAATAGTTTCATGTTCTGGAAGTAAAATTTAATTGGTGTGTAATGAAGTTTTGTTGTGTCGGTGTATGATACCGGTGTTTGCGCTTTCCGGAAACTTAGAAAATTCATAACTTTTGACTCGAGTGTCCATTTGACGCGCCGTTTGGACCGTTGAAAAGCTAAAATTATGTTCTATCTTATAAAAATATTTTCAAACACAGTAGATGAATTTTTTTGAATCGATATACATTTTCGTGTGTAATGTTGTGTAATTGTCGAACCGGGTGTACGCTATTAATCGTGTGCATGTTGTATGAACTTGTGTGATGAATTGCATGTTGTATGAACTTGTATGATTGAATTGCATGTTGTTACTTCTGTTGTGTTGTTGTTATTGCTATAAGTTGCTTCATACAATTTGTTGATATAAGTTGTTGTCGATATGTGGACTAAGTTGTAGGCCTATGGCCAGTGTTGAAGCGACGTTGAGTACCTTTAATGTTGGTACAGTGTTGAATTGTTGTCGTTGTTGCGTTGTTGTTGTTGTGACATTGTGGTTGTTGTTGCATGCATACATTTGCATTATTTAAGTTGACCTTGACGACACCACGTTGAAAAGTTGAAGGCTTATGCCTTGGCCTTAATGGCACCACGTTGAAGGCTTACACCTTGTAGAAATGCCTCGATAACCTGGCATATGTTTAAGCTGGGAGTTTTACTCCAAATGGCACCACATGCATTTGCACAGTTGAGTCGCATTTGAAGTTGTTGTTGTTATTTCGTTGTTGTTGTTATTACGTTGTTGTTGTTGATATAAGTTGTCGTTATTGTAAGTTGTTGTTGTTATAAGTGGTTGTTGTTATTAAGTTGTGATGATTTAAATTGTGAAATAATTATTATAACTATTGTTATAGTTGTTGTTGCTAATTGTTGTTACTAATTGTTGTTATACTTGTTACTGAATATTGTTATCATAATTGTTGTTGGTAAATAATTATTATAACCGTTGTTGCTATTTGTTATTATAATTGTTGTTTGAATAAGTATGAAGCGGTGATATTGTATGATCTAATCTTAATATATTATTTATCATACGCTTGCTTATATTGTTAGATATCTCACCCTTCTGCTGATGTTTCCCCTACCATGGGAAATGGGCAGGTACTCAAGAATAGACGTGGATGTTCTAAGTACTTTTATGAAGTATTTAGTTGCTGTTAGTTCGAGTTGGGTCTTGCTCTGATATGTAGCACTCGGGGGGTTGAACGATTGTTGTTATTTATTAATTGTTGTTATAACTATGAGATGTTAACTTTTAAGTGGAAATTGTGAAGCAATATGTTATTGTGAAGTTGTTTTAATTGAATGAAAATATTGCACGAAGTGAAGTTGATTAATTGATATTATTATTATTAATAAAAGTTGTTTATTTTTAAAAAGAGTAAACAGATTTTTATCGGTTCATCCGAGTTATGTGCTATGTATATATGATATATGTGATTAAGTTGTTTGTTGTTTTATGTTGAATGTGACATCTCAATTGTATGTTGAATTTCCGCACTCTGATTTTATTAAATATTCGTTGGGTAGATTTGTGGTGTTACAATTGGTATCAGAGCAGGTCAAGCTGTTCGGCCAGTGTTGTCTAATATTATTTATCCCTTTGTATGCGACAAGTGTGTGAAACACTATCGGTACTTGTTTGTTTTCTAGTTGTTGGTTGCAGGAGTTAGCTTGAAGCTAAGTGGGGGAGAAGCGGTGCTTCTCGGATCTATTCAGTTGTAAGATGTTGGTG
Organism: Vicia villosa; assembly: GCF_029867415.1. Classification (NCBI taxonomy): domain Eukaryota; kingdom Viridiplantae; phylum Streptophyta; class Magnoliopsida; order Fabales; family Fabaceae; genus Vicia; species Vicia villosa. The sequence goes on from NW_026706640.1 coordinate 2,954, forward strand.
CTGTAGTTGGCGACAGTGCAAGTATTGTTTAAGTTGTGTTGTTTTCCGAGGTAACATGGATTTAAGATGTTAGTTGTTTGACAAGTTGGAGCGTCTTGAATGAAGAAAGGATGTTGGTAGATCTTGGAAGCAAGAGAGGGAGAGAGAGAGAGATGGAACTTATGTCCGCCAACCTCAAATTATGATTTTTGCAATTAAGGAACAACTGTCAGTAAAAGGGGCATAACTTTTTACTCGTGATTCTGATTGAAGCGATTCTGGACTTTTTGGAAAGCTTACGAAATTCCCTACAGTTTTCATATAAGATTTGTCTTCAGGAAATTTGTGAAGAGGAAGAAAACTGCATTTTAATATTTGGGTCTGATGCTGATTTTTGGAAAATTCTGCATACGGAAATTCTGGACCAGTCCCATTGCAAGGATGATAATTTTATACTCGTTAACCGGATTTAAGCGATTCTTGAAGTTATGGAATCTACACGAAATTCCCTTCGTTTTGGAATATAATTTTGTGTTTGGGAGTTATGTATGGAAAGAGATAAGTGTATTTGAAGTTGGGTGTTTCTTGCTGAAAATTTGGAAAAAGTTGTAGAAGCTGTTGGAAAGTTTTGAATTGTGAGTTAGGATCGGAAATGCGAGTCGGTGAGTACAATTTGGAAAAGAACACTATTAATGTTGGTAGATGGTTTATACTTTGATATCGTTGTCGGCTGTCTATTGACAAATTGAGGACTTGATCACCCTTAATCCCTTGTTGATAGTGGACGAAAATCGTGTTGGATGGTATAGACGTATCTTGCTATCTTGATGGTGAGTAAAGTGTTGGATGCTATAACGAAAATCTGTTGATAAGAGTATGTTGTGATGTTGTATAGTCGAGAATAAGCAAGTTGAGGATGGTTGTATCGGATAGATTTTCGAGGACGAAAATATCCAAGTGGGGGAGAGGTTTAACGCCCCAAATTTAATTAATTATTTAATTAAATTAATTAAGGATTTAATAACTGGAAATTGGTCGAAGTTGGGATTTATCGGAGAAATTTGATTATTATGTCGGTTTAAGTTGTTATGTGGTAATTATTATATTGGAGTTGTTGAAATAATATAATTATTATTATATTGGAGTTGTAGAAAAAATATAATTATTATTATATTGAAATATGAGTTGTTGGTTGGGTTTATTTTATGGTGGTATGTAATAATAAGGAGGTGTAGAGAAGTTGAGCCTAATAGAGGATTATTATTATTATTATTATTATTATTTGGTTAAGAGTTATAATAATAATAATAATATTATTATTATTATTATTATATATTTGATTAAATGGAATAAGAGGTTTAGGTTTATTATAAGAAAGAAATAATAATGGTTTGGAGCTCTAGAGAAGAAAAAGAGATTTATCGTTGAAAATAGCAAAGCTGCAGAGAAAGAAGAAGAGCGAGGTTGGAACTATGGCGGCAACGAAGTGCAACCGGAATAGAGAGCGACCTCCAATCCAAGGTAAGGGTGGGGTTCTAGCTCTATAAACGGAATTATGATGAATGATATGTGAGGGTTATGATTTTATGGATTGTCTCTGTTTTGTGTGGTTGTTTGTATCTTTGAGATTGAATTTTGTTGATGTTGAAATTGATTGATGTCTGCGAATAAGGTTATAAAAGTTCAATCAATTGTTGTGGGGAATTAACCTAGGGTTTATAATTATTATTATTGAGGAATTAAGTGCAGAAAAACGGATTAATGTTGGTTAAGTATAACTATTATAGTGCTATGTCTCTGTGTTGGTCGAAATTCATTTGCAACTGAATCGAAGGAGGAAAATTGAGTTTTTGGGTTGAGTTATAGGGATTTGGTATGATGGGGTTTGAGATTTGGGATCAAAATCAATGTGTTAAAATTCATGTTTTATGATTCCAATTCACTACTATATGTTAGGTATGAATGAATATGTCTTTGTTTTATGAAAAATAATTGAATTGGTTGGATTTTAATGGAAAAATGCATAAAACCCGTAGTTGTTCTTGGGCAAAAATCTAGTTTTGGAGAAAACTTCAAAAATTCATATCTTTTGATCCGTAAGTCCGTTTGAGTCCCCGTTCGAAGCGCTAGAAAGCTAATAATGTGTAATTTCTTAAAAAAATAGTTTCATGTTCTGGAAGTAAAATTTAATTGGTGTGTAATGAAGTTTTGTTGTGTCGGTGTATGATACCGGTGTTTGCGCTTACCGGAAACTTAGAAAATTCATAACTTTTGACTCGGGTGTCCATTTGACGCGCCGTTTGGACCGTTGAAAAGCTAAAATTATGTTCTATCTTATAAAAATATTTTCAAACACAGTAGATGAATTTTTTTGAATCGATATACATTTTCGTGTGTAATGTTGTGTAATTGTCGAACCGGGCGTACGCTATTAATCGTGTGCATGTTGTATGAACTTGTGTGATTGAATTGCATGTTGTATGAACTTCTATGATTGAATTGCATGTTGTTACTGCTGTTGTGTTGTTGTTATTGCTATAAGTGGTTGCTTCATACAATTTGTTGATATAAGTTGTTGTCGATATGTTGACTAAGTTGTAGGCCTATGGCCAGTGTTGAAGCGACGTTGAGTACCTCTAATGTTGGTACAGTGTTGAATTGTTGTCGTTGTTGCGTTGTTGTTGTTGTGACATTGTGGTTGTTGTTGCATGCATACATTTGCATTGTTTAAGTTGGCCTTGATGGCACCACGTTGAAAAGTTGAAGGCTTATGCCTTGGCCTTAATGGCACCACGTTGAAGGCTTACGCCTTGTTGAAATGCCTCGATAACCTGGCATATGTTTAAGCTGGGAGTTTTACTCCAAATGGCACCACATGCATTTGCACAGTTGAGTCGCATTTGAAGTTGTTGTTGTTATTTCGTTGTTGTTGTTATTACGTTGTTGTTGTTGATATAAGTTGTCGTTATTGTAAGTTGTTGTTGTTATAAGTGGTTGTTGTTATTAAGTTGTGATGATTTAAATTGTGAAATAATTATTATAACTATTGTTATAGTTGTTGTTGCTAATTGTTGTTACTAATTGTTGTTATACTTGTTACTGAATATTGTTATCATAATTGTTGTTGGTAAATAATTATTATAACCGTTGTTGCTATTTGTTATTATAATTGTTGTTTGAATAAGTATGAAGCGGTGATATTGTATGATCTAATCTTAATATATTATTTATCATACGCTTGCTTATATTGTTAGATATCTCACCCTTCTGCTGATGTTTCCCCTACCATGGGAAATGGGCAGGTACTCAAGAATAGACGTGGATGTTCGAAGTACTTTTATGAAGTATTTAGTTGCTGTTAGTTCGAGTTGGGTCTTGCTCTGATACGTAGCACTCGGGGGGTTGAACGATTGTTGTTATTTATTAATTGTTGTTATAACTATGAGATGTTAACTTTTAAGTGGAAATTGTGAAGCAATATGTTATTGTGAAGTTGTTTTAATTGAATGAAAATATTGCACGAAGTGAAGTTGATTAATTGATATTATTATTATTAATAAAAGTTGTTTATTTTTAAAAAGAGTAAACAGATTTTTATCGGTTCATCCGAGTTATGTGCTATGTATATATGATATATGTGATTAAGTTGTTTGTTGTTTTATGTTGAATGTGACATCTCAATTGTATGTTGAATTTCCGCACTCTGATTTTATTAAATATTCGTTGGGTAGATTTGTGGTGTTACAATTGGTATCAGAGCAGGTCAAGCTGTTCGGCCAGTGTTGTCTAATATTATTTATCCCTTTGTATGCGACAAGTGTGTGAAACACTGTCGGTACTTGTTTGTTTTCTAGTTGTTGGTTGCAGGAGTTAGCTTGAAGCTAAGTGGGGGAGAAGCGGTGCTTCTCGGATCTATTCAGTTGTAAGATGTTGGTGCTGCAGTTGGCGACAGTGCAAGTATTGTTTAAGTTGTGTTGTTTTCCGAGGTAACATGGATTTAAGATGTTAGTTGTTTGACAAGTTGGAGCGTCTTGAATGAAGAAAGGATGTTGGTAGATCTTGGAAGCAAGAGAGGGGAGAGAGAGAGAGATGGAACTTATGTCCGCCAACCTCAAATTATGATTTTTGCAATTAAGGAACAACTGTCAGTAAAAGGGGCATAACTTTTTACTCGTGATTCTGATTGAAGCGATTCTGGACTTTTTGGAAAGCTTACGAAATTCCCTACAGTTTTCATATAAGATTTGTCTTCAGGAAATTTGTGAAGAGGAAGAAAACTGCATTTTAATATTTGGGTCTGATGCTGATTTTTGGAAAATTCTGCATACGGAAATTCTGGACCAGTCCCATTGCAAGGATGATAACTTTATACTCGTAAACCGGATTTAAGCGATTCTTGAAGTTATGGAATCTACACGAAATTCCCTTCGTTTTGGAATATAATTTTGTGTTTGGGAGGTCTGTATGGAAAGAGATAAGTGTATTTGAAGTTGGGTGTTTCTTGCTGAAAATTTGGAAAAAGTTGTAGAAGCTGTTGGAAAGTTTTGAATTGTGAGTTAGGATCGGAAATGCGAGTCGGTGAGTACAATTTGGAAAAGAACACTATTAATGTTGGTAGATGGTTTATACTTTGATATCGTTGTCGGCTGTCTATTGACAAATTGAGGACTTGATCACCCTTAATCCCTTGTTGATAGTGGACGAAAATCGTGTTGGATGGTATAGACGTATCTTGCTATCTTGATGGTGAGTAAAGTGTTGGATGCTATAACGAAAATCTGTTGATAAGAGTATGTTGTGATGTTGTATAGTCGAGAATAAGCAAGTTGAGGATGGTTGTGTCGGATAGATTTTCGAGGACGAAAATATCCAAGTGGGGGAGAGTTGTAACGCCCCAAATTTAATTAATTATTTAATTAAATTAATTAAGGATTTAATAACTGGAAATTGGTCGAAGTTGGGATTTATCGGAGAAATTTGATTATTATGTCGGTTTAAGTTGTTATGTGGTAATTATTATATTGGAGTTGTTGAAATAATATAATTATTATTATATTGGAGTTGTAGAAAAAATATAATTATTATTATATTGAAATATGAGTTGTTGGTTGGGTTTATTTTATGGTGGTATGTAATAATAAGGAGGTGTAGAGAAGTTGAGCCCAATAGAGGAATATTATTATTATTATTATTATTATTATTATTATTATTATTATTATTATTATTATTATTATTTGGTTAAGAGTTATAATAATAATAATAATATTATTATTATTATTATTATATATTGGATTAAATGGAATAAGAGGTTTAGGTTTATTATAAGAAAGAAATAATAAGGGTTTGGAGCTCTAGAGAAGAAAAAGAGATTTATCGTAGAAAATAGCAAAGCTGCAGAGAAAGAAGAAGAGCGAGGTTGGAACTATGGCGTCAACGAAGTGCAACCGGAATAGAGAGCGACCTCCAATCCAAGGTAAGGGTGGGGTTCTAGCTCTATAAACGGGATTATGATGAATGATATGTGAGGGTTATGATTGTATGGATTGTCTCTGTTTTGTGTGGTTGTTTGTATCTTTGAGATTGAATTTTGTTGATGTTGAAATTGATTGATGTCTGCGAATAAGGTTATAAAAGTTCAATCAATTGTTGTGGGGAATTAACCTAGGGTTTATAATTATTATTATTGAGGAATTAAGTGCAGAAAAACGGATTAATGTTGGTTAAGTATAACTATTATAGTGCTATGTCTCTGTGTTGGTCGAAATTCATTTGCAACTGAATCGAAGGAGGAAAATTGAGTTTTTGGGTTGAGTTATAGGGATTTGGTATGATGGGGTTTGAGATTTGGGATCAAAATCAATGTGTTAAAATTCATGTTTTATGATTCCAATTCACTACTATATGTTAGGTATGAATGAATATGTCTTTGTTTTATGAAAAATAATTGAATTGGTTGGATTTTAATGGAAAAATGCATAAAACCCGTAGTTGTTCTTGGGCAAAAATCTAGTTTTGGAGAAAACTTCAAAAATTCATATCTTTTGATCCGTAAGTCCGTTTGAGTCCCCGTTCGAAGCGCTAGAAAGCTAATAATGTGTAATTTCTTAAAAAAATAGTTTCATGTTCTGGAAGTAAAATTTAATTGGTGTGTAATGAAGTTTTGTTGTGTCGGTGTATGATACCGGTGTTTGCGCTTACCGGAAACTTAGAAAATTCATAACTTTTGACTCGGGTGTCCATTTGACGCGCCGTTTGGACCGTTGAAAAGCTAAAATTATGTTCTATCTTATAAAAATATTTTCAAACACAGTAGATGAATTTTTTTGAATCGATATACATTTTCGTGTGTAATGTTGTGTAATTGTCGAACCGGGCGTACGCTATTAATCGTGTGCATGTTGTATGAACTTGTGTGATTGAATTGCATGTTGTATGAACTTCTATGATTGAATTGCATGTTGTTACTGCTGTTGTGTTGTTGTTATTGCTATAAGTTGTTGCTTCATACAATTTGTTGATATAAGTTGTTGTCGATATGTTGACTAAGTTGTAGGCCTATGGCCAGTGTTGAAGCGACGTTGAGTACCTCTAATGTTGGTACAGTGTTGAATTGTTGTCGTTGTTGCGTTGTTGTTGTTGTGACATTGTGGTTGTTGTTGCATGCATACATTTGCATTGTTTAAGTTGGCCTTGATGGCACCACGTTGAAAAGTTGAAGGCTTATGCCTTGGCCTTAATGGCACCACGTTGAAGGCTTACGCCTTGTTGAAATGCCTCGATAACCTGGCATATGTTTAAGCTGGGAGTTTTACTCCAAATGGCACCACATGCATTTGCACAGTTGAGTCGCATTTGAAGTTGTTGTTGTTATTTCGTTGTTGTTGTTATTACGTTGTTGTTGTTGATATAAGTTGTCGTTATTGTAAGTTGTTGTTGTTATAAGTGGTTGTTGTTATTAAGTTGTGATGATTTAAATTGTGAAATAATTATTATAACTATTGTTATAGTTGTTGTTGCTAATTGTTGTTACTAATTGTTGTTATACTTGTTACTGAATATTGTTATCATAATTGTTGTCGGTAAATAATTATTATAACCGTTGTTGCTATTTGTTATTATAATTGTTGTTTGAATAAGTATGAAGCGGTAATATTGTATGATCTAATCTTAATATATTATTTATCATACGCTTGCTTATATTATTAGATATCTCACCCTTCTGCTGATGTTTCCCCTACCATGGGAAATGGGCAGGTACTCAAGAATAGATGTGGATGTTCGAAGTACTTTTATGAAGTCTTTAGTTGCTGTTAGTTCGAGTTTGGTCTTGCTCTGATACGTAGCACTCGGGGGGTTGAACGATTGTTGTTATTTATTAATTGTTGTTATAACTATAAGATGTTAACTTTTAAGTGGAAATTGTGAAGCAATATGTTATTGTGAAGTTGTTTTAATTGAATGAAAATATTGCACGAAGTGAAGTTGAATAATTGATATTATTATTATTAATAAAAGTTGTTTATTTTTAAAAAGAGTAAACAGATTTTTATCGGTTCATCCGAGTTATGTGCTATGTATATATGATATATGTGATTAAGTTGTTTGTTGTTTTATGTTGAATGTGACATCTCAATTGTATGTTGAATTTCCGCACTCTGATTTTATTAAATATTCGTTGGGTAGATTTGGGGTGTTACAATTGGTATCAGAGCAGGTCGGTCTGTCCGGCCAGTGTTGTCTAATATTATTTATCCCTTTGTATGCGACAAGTGTGTGAAACACTGTCGGTACTTGTTTGTTTTCTAGTTGTTGGTTGCAGGAGTTGGCTTGAAGCTTAGTGGGGGAGAAGCGGTGCTTCTCGGATCTATTCAGTTGTAAGATGTTGGTGCTGCAGTTGGCGACAGTGCAAGTATTGTTTAAGTTGTGTTGTTTTCCGAGGTAACATGGATTTAAGATGTTAGTTGTTTGACAAGTTGGAGCGTCTTGAATGAAGAAAGGATGTTGGTAGATCTTGGAAGCAAGAGAGGGAGAGAGAGAGAGAGATGGAACTTATGTCCACCAACCTCAAATTATGATTTTTGCAATTAAGGAACAGCTGTCAGTAAAAGGGGCATAACTTTTTACTCGTGATTCTGATTGAAGCGATTCTGGACTTTTTGGAAAGCTTACGAAATTCCCTACAGTTTTCATATAAGATTTGTCTTCAGGAAATTTGTGAAGAGGAAGAAAACTGCATTTTAATATTTGGGTATGATGCTGATTTTTGGAAAATTCTGCATACGGAAATTCTGGACCAGTCCCATTGCAAGGATGATAACTTTATACTCGTAAACCGGATTTAAGCGATTCTTGAAGTTATGGAATCTACACGAAATTCCCTTCGTTTTGGAATATAATTTTGTGTTTGGGAGGTCTGTATGGAAAGAGATAAGTGTATTTGAAGTTGGGTGTTTCTTGCTGAAAATTTGGAAAAAGTTGTAGAAGCTGTTGGAAAGTTTTGAATTGTGAGTTAGGATCGGAAATGCGAGTCGGTGAGTACAATTTGGAAAAGAACACTATTAATGTTGGTAGATGGTTTATACTTTGATATCGTTGTCGGCTGTCTATTGACAAATTGAGGACTTGATCACCCTTAATCCCTTGTTGATAGTGGACGAAAATCGTGTTGGATGGTATAGACGTATCTTGCTATCTTGATGGTGAGTAAAGTGTTGGATGCTATAACGAAAATCTGTTGATAAGAGTATGTTGTGATGTTGTATAGTCGAGAATAAGCAAGTTGAGGATGGTTGTGTCAGATAGATTTTCGAGGACGAAAATATCCAAGTGGGGGAGAGTTGTAACGCCCCAAATTTAATTAATTATTTAATTAAATTAATTAAGGATTTAATAACTGGAAATTGGTCGAAGTTGGGATTTATCGGAGAAATTTGATTATTATGTCGGTTTAAGTTGTTATGTGGTAATTATTATATTGGAGTTGTTGAAATAATATAATTATTATTATATTGGAGTTGTAGAAAAAATATAATTATTATTATATTGAAATATGAGTTGTTGGTTGGGTTTATTTTATGGTGGTATGTAATAATAAGGAGGTGTAGAGAAGTTGAGCCCAATAGAGGAATATTATTATTATTATTATTATTATTATTATTATTATTATTATTATTATTTGGTTAAGAGTTATAATAATAATAATAATATTATTATTATTATTATTATATATTGGATTAAATGGAATAAGACGTTTAGGTTTATTATAAGAAAGAAATAATAAGGGTTTAGAGCTCTAGAGAAGAAAAAGAGATTTATCGTAGAAAATAGCAAAGATGCAGAGAAAGAAAAAGAGCGAGGTTGGAACTATGGCGTCAACGAAGTGCAACCGGAATAGAGAGCGACCTCCAATCCAAGGTAAGGGTGGGGTTCTAGCTCTATAAACGGGATTATGATGAATGATATGTGAGGGTTATGATTGTATGGATTGTCTCTGTTTTGTGTGGTTGTTTGTATCTTTGAGATTGAATTTTGTTGATGTTGAAATTGATTGATGTCTGCGAATAAGGTTATAAAAGTTCAATCAATTGTTGTGGGGAATTAACCTAGGGTTTATAATTATTATTATTGAGGAATTAAGTGCAGAAAAACGGATTAATGTTGGTTAAGTATAACTATTATAGTGCTATGTCTCTGTGTTGGTCGAAATTCTTTGCAACTGAATCGAAGGAGGAAAATTGAGTTTTTGGGTTGAGTTATAGGGATTTGGTATGATGGGGTTTGAGATTTGGGATCAAAATCAATGTGTTAAAATTCATGTTTTATGATTCCAATTCACTACTATATGTTAGGTATGAATGAATATGTCTTTGTTTTATGAAAAATAATTGAATTGGTTGGATTTTAATGGAAAAATGCATAAAACCCGTAGTTGTTCTTGGGCAAAAATCTAGTTTTGGAGAAAACTTCAAAAATTCATATCTTTTGATCCGTAAGTCCGTTTGAGTCCCCGTTCGAAGCGCTAGAAAGCTAATAATGTGTATTTTCTTAAAAAAATAGTTTCATGTTCTGGAAGTAAAATTTAATTGGTGTGTAATGAAGTTTTGTTGTGTCGGTGTATGATACCGGTGTTTGCGCTTTCCGGAAACTTAGAAAATTCATAACTTTTGACTCGGGTGTCCATTTGACGCGCCGTTTGGACCGTTGAAAAGCTAAAATTATGTTCTATCTTATAAAAATATTTTCAAACACAGTAGATGAATTTTTTTGAATCGATATACATTTTCGTGTGTAATGTTGTGTAATTGTCGAACCGGGTGTACGCTATTAATCGTGTGCATGTTGTATGAACTTGTGTGATTGAATTGCATGTTGTATGAACTTCTATGATTGAATTGCATGTTGTTACTGCTGTTGTGTTGTTGTTATTGCTATAAGTTGTTGCTTCATACAATTTGTTGATATAAGTTGTTGTCGATATGTTGACTAAGTTGTAGGCCTATGGCCAGTGTTGAAGCGACGTTGAGTACCTCTAATGTTGGTACAGTGTTGAATTGTTGTCGTTGTTGCGTTGTTGTTGTTGTGACATTGTGGTTGTTGTTGCATGCATACATTTGCATTGTTTAAGTTGGCCTTGATGGCACCACGTTGAAAAGTTGAAGGCTTATGCCTTGGCCTTAATGGCACCACGTTGAAGGCTTACGCCTTGTTGAAATGCCTCGATAACCTGGCATATGTTTAAGCTGGGAGTTTTACTCCAAATGGCACCACATGCATTTGCACAGTTGAGTCGCATTTGAAGTTGTTGTTGTTATTTCGTTGTTGTTGTTATTACGTTGTTGTTGTTGATATAAGTTGTCGTTATTGTAAGTTGTTGTTGTTATAAGTGGTTGTTGTTATTAAGTTGTGATGATTTAAATTGTGAAATAATTATTATAACTATTGTTATAGTTGTTGTTGCTAATTGTTGTTACTAATTGTTGTTATACTTGTTACTGAATATTGTTATCATAATTGTTGTCGGTAAATAATTATTATAACCGTTGTTGCTATTTGTTATTATAATTGTTGTTTGAATAAGTATGAAGCGGTAATATTGTATGATCTAATCTTAATATATTATTTATCATACGCTTGCTTATATTATTTGATATCTCACCCTTCTGCTGATGTTTCCCCTACCATGGGAAATGGGCAGGTACTCAAGAATAGATGTGGATGTTCGAAGTACTTTTATGAAGTCTTTAGTTGCTGTTAGTTCGAGTTGGGTCTTGCTCTGATACGTAGCACTCGGGGGGTTGAACGATTGTTGTTATTTATTAATTGTTGTTATAACTATAAGATGTTAACTTTTAAGTGGAAATTGTGAAGCAATATGTTATTGTGAAGTTGTTTTAATTGAATGAAAATATTGCACGAAGTGAAGTTGAATAATTGATATTATTATTATTAATAAAAGTTGTTTATTTTTAAAAAGAGTAAACAGATTTTTATCGGTTCATCCGAGTTATGTGCTATGTATATATGATATATGTGATTAAGTTGTTTGTTGTTTTATGTTGAATGTGACATCTCAATTGTATGTTGAATTTCCGCACTCTGATTTTATTAAATATTCGTTGGGTAGATTTGGGGTGTTACAATTGGTATCAGAGCAGGTCGGTCTGTCCGGCCAGTGTTGTCTAATATTATTTATCCCTTTGTATGCGACAAGTGTGTGAAACACTGTCGGTACTTGTTTGTTTTCTAGTTGTTGGTTGCAGGAGTTGGCTTGAAGCTTAGTGGGGGAGAAGCGGTGCTTCTCGGATCTATTCAGTTGTAAGATGTTGGTGCTGCAGTTGGCGACAGTGCAAGTATTGTTTAAGTTGTGTTGTTTTCCGAGGTAACATGGATTTAAGATGTTAGTTGTTTGACAAGATTGGAGCGTCTTGAATGAAGTAAGGATGTTGGTAGATCTTGGAAGCAAGAGAGGGAGAGAGAGAGAGATGGAACTTATGTCCACCAACCTCAAATTATGATTTTTGCAATTAAGGAACAGCTGTCAGTAAAAGGGGCATAACTTTTTACTCGTGATTCTGATTGAAGCGATTCTGGACTTTTTGGAAAGCTTACGAAATTCCCTACAGTTTTCATATAAGATTTGTCTTCAGGAAATTTGTGAAGAGGAAGAAAACTGCATTTTAATATTTGGGTCTGATGCTGATTTTTGGAAAATTCTGCATACGGAAATTCTGGACCAGTCCCATTGCAAGGATGATAACTTTATACTCGTAAACCGGATTTAAGCGATTCTTGAAGTTATGGAATCTACACGAAATTCCCTTCGTTTTGGAATATAATTTTGTGTTTGGGAGGTCTGTATGGAAAGAGATAAGTGTATTTGAAGTTGGGTGTTTCTTGCTGAAAATTTGGAAAAAGTTGTAGAAGCTGTTGGAAAGTTTTGAATTGTGAGTTAGGATCGGAAATGCGAGTCGGTAAGTATAATTTGGAAAAGAACACTATTAATGTTGGTAGATGGTTTATACTTTGATATCGTTGTCGGCTGTCTATTGACAAATTGAGGACTTGATCACCCTTAATCCCTTGTTGATAGTGGACGAAAATTGTGTTGGATGGTATAGACGTATCTTGCTATCTTGATGGTGAGTAAAGTGTTGGATGCTATAACGAAAATCTGTTGATAAGAGTATGTTGTGATGTTGTATAGTCGAGAATAAGCAAGTTGAGGATGGTTGTGTCAGATAGATTTTCGAGGACGAAAATATCCAAGTGGGGGAGAGTTGTAACACCCCAAATTTAATTAATTATTTAATTAAATTAATTAAGGATTTAATAACTGGAAATTGGTTGAAGTTGGGATTTATCGGAGAAATTTGATTATTATGTCGGTTTAAGTTGTTATGTGGTAATTATTATATTGGAGTTGTTGAAATAATATAATTATTATTATATTGGAGTTGTAGAAAAAATATAATTATTATTATATTGAAATATGAGTTGTTGGTTGGGTTTATTTTATGGTGGTATGTAATAATAAGGAGGTGTAGAGAAGTTGAGCCCAATAGAGGAATATTATTATTATTATTATTATTATTATTATTATTATTATTATTATTATTATTATTATTATTATTATTTGGTTAAGAGTTATAATAATAATAATAATATTATTATTATTATTATTATATATTGGATTAAATGGAATAAGACGTTTAGGTTTATTATAAGAAAGAAATAATAAGGGTTTAGAGCTCTAGAGAAGAAAAAGAGATTTATCGTAGAAAATAGCAAAGATGCAGAGAAAGAAAAAGAGCGAGGTTGGAACTATGGCGTCAACGAAGTGCAACCGGAATAGAGAGCGACCTCCAATCCAAGGTAAGGGTGGGGTTCTAGCTCTATAAACGGGATTATGATGAATGATATGTGAGGGTTATGATTGTATGGATTGTCTCTGTTTTGTGTGGTTGTTTGTATCTTTGAGATTGAATTTTGTTGATGTTGAAATTGATTGATGTCTGCGAATAAGGTTATAAAAGTTCAATCAATTGTTGTGGGGAATTAACCTAGGGTTTATAATTATTATTATTGAGGAATTAAGTGCAGAAAAACGGATTAATGTTGGTTAAGTATAACTATTATAGTGCTATGTCTCTGTGTTGGTCGAAATTCTTTGCAACTGAATCGAAGGAGGAAAATTGAGTTTTTGGGTTGAGTTATAGGGATTTGGTATGATGGGGTTTGAGATTTGGGATCAAAATCAATGTGTTAAAATTCATGTTTTATGATTCCAATTCACTACTATATGTTAGGTATGAATGAATATGTCTTTGTTTTATGAAAAATAATTGAATTGGTTGGATTTTAATGGAAAAATGCATAAAACCCGTAGTTGTTCTTGGACAAAAATCTAGTTTTGGAGAAAACTTCAAAAATTCATATCTTTTGATCCGTAAGTCCGTTTGAGTCCCCGTTCGAAGCGCTAGAAAGCTAATAATGTGTATTTTCTTAAAAAAATAGTTTCATGTTCTGGAAGTAAAATTTAATTGGTGTGTAATGAAGTTTTGTTGTGTCGGTGTATGATACTAGTGTTTGCACTTTCCGGAAACTTAGAAAATTCATAACTTTTGACTCGGGTGTCCATTTGACGCGCCGTTTGGACCGTTGAAAAGCTAAAATTATGTTCTATCTTATAAAAATATTTTCAAACACAGTAGATGAATTTTTTTGAATCGATATACATTTTCGTGTGTAATGTTGTGTAATTGTCGAATCGGGTGTACGCTATTAATCGTGTGCATGTTGTATGAACTTGTGTGATTGAATTGCATGTTGTATGAACTTCTATGATTGAATTGCATGTTGTTACTGCTGTTGTGTTGTTGTTATTGCTATAAGTTGTTGCTTCATACAATTTGTTGATATAAGTTGTTGTCGATATATTGGCTAAGTTGTAGGCCTATGGCCAGTGTTGAAGCGACGTTGAGTACCTCTAATGTTGGTAGAGTGTTGAATTGTTGTCGTTGTTGCGTTGTTGTTGTTGTGACATTGTGGTTGTTGTTGCATGCATACATTTGCATTGTTTAAGTTGGCCTTGATGGCACCACGTTGAAAAGTTGAAGGCTTATGCCTTGGCCTTAATGGCACCACGTTGAAGGCTTACGCCTTGTTGAAATGCCTCGATAACCTGGCATATGTTTAAGCTGGGAGTTTTACTCCAAATGGCACCACATGCATTTGCACAGTTGAGTCGCATTTGAAGTTGTTGTTGTTATTTCGTTGTTGTTGTTATTACGTTGTTGTTGTTGATATAAGTTGTCGTTATTGTAAGTTGTTGTTGTTATAAGTGGTTGTTGTTATTAAGTTGTAATGATTTAAATTGTGAAATAATTATTATAACTATTGTTATAGTTGTTGTTGCTAATTGTTGTTACTAATTGTTGTTATACTTGTTACTGAATATTGTTAATTGTTGTTGGTAAATAATTATTATAACCGTTGTTGCTATTTGTTATTATAATTGTTGTTTGAATAAGTATGAAGCGGTAATATTGTATGATCTAATCTTAATATATTATTTATCATACGCTTGCTTATATTATTAGATATCTCACCCTTCTGCTGATGTTTCCCCTACCATGGGAAATGGGCAGGTACTCAAGAATAGATGTGGATGTTCGAAGTACTTTTATGAAGTCTTTAGTTGCTGTTAGTTCGAGTTGGGTCTTGCTCTGATACGTAGCACTCGGGGGGTTGAACGATTGTTGTTATTTATTAATTGTTGTTATAACTATAAGATGTTAACTTTTAAGTGGAAATTGTGAAGCAATATGTTATTGTGAAGTTGTTTTAATTGAATGAAAATATTGCACGAAGTGAAGTTGAATAATTGATATTATTATTATTAATAAAAGTTGTTTATTTTTAAAAAGAGTAAACAGATTTTTATCGGTTCATCCGAGTTATGTGCTATGTATATATGATATATGTGATTAAGTTGTTTGTTGTTTTATGTTGAATGTGACATCTCAATTGTATGTTGAATTTCCGCACTCTGATTTTATTAAATATTCGTTGGGTAGATTTGGGGTGTTACATATAGCACTTGAAAAAGAGCAATGTGTGACACTTGCGTCGACCTGAAGGGTCGCCGTGCGCATTCCCGTGACTCCCTCAGAATGCCATGCGTCGACCTAAACCATCAATGCGTCGACCCATAATGTTTTTATACTTGAGTCACCAAACCTTGATGCATCGACCTGAAGGGTCGCGTGCGCATTCCCGTGAGTTCCTCAAAATAGCAATGCGTCGACCTAAGAAGGTAATGCGTCGACGCATTCA
Source organism: Vicia villosa (assembly GCF_029867415.1). NCBI lineage: Eukaryota > Viridiplantae > Streptophyta > Magnoliopsida > Fabales > Fabaceae > Vicia > Vicia villosa. The sequence goes on from NW_026706640.1 coordinate 18,767, forward strand.
GCCTTCACCTGAATTTCTTCACAAAGGGCTTGCAATAGGTCGACCTATGATATGTGTGAGTCGACCTATTAATGTTTTGTGGCCAAAAGTGCTTGTCTTGGCTGCATGTGCTCGATTTCTGTGATTCCACTTAAGTTGTGGTTGATTCACAATATTTTGACAGCATGATAACAACACCTTGCCCTCACATACTCCCCCTTTTTGATGATGGAAAAATTTGTGAATCTTTGTCGAGGTGTTGCTTGTCCGACATGCATGCTCCCCCTTTCTGTATCCTCCCCCTTTCATGGTGCGTTTGTTTTCCATTGCTTGTTGATTCACTCAGTTTTCTCCCCCTTTGACAACATCAAAAAGAGACAGGTAATATTATACATATATGGAGGAATAACATAACTCAATCTTGATCATTACTAAGCCCTTTTGCAATCATAATCATAAAGAAATCATTCACATAAAACAATGCTTAATGATAAAATAAACGGCAACATAACATAAATAGCTAAACGCATCATGAGCACATAGCTCAATTCAAATCCTTACACAAACACAAAGTACGATAGAATTTTGTTCAGCATAAGATAATATGAAGTCACAAAATACAAAAAAAATGTTCATGACAATATGTAAATGGTGAATGCAAAAAAAATCAAAAGAGAACACTAGGCATTTGCATCATCATCTCCTTCTTGAGCCGGTGGTGGTGGTTGAGCCGAATGAACTGGTGGAAATGGGTAGTGTTGCATGAAGGCACTTGTGAAGGAGGAGATTTGGTTGCTCTTTACCATAGTGATATATTAGCATGAAGTGAATCTAAGGTTGAAACGATATTACCGTTACACAGAAGAGAGGAGAAACAAGCCCTCACAAATCTTTCAATGAACACTTAAAAATAGTGAGAGCATAGATAATAATAATAATAAATAAAGCATATGCAACTACTCATAGTTGCAACCTATCCAATATATCAAGGACGCCAAGTTCCCTACGGATAAGAAAGAAGGGCTCGATAGCTAGTGGTTTTGTAAAGATGTCGGCAAGTTGATTTTTGCTATCAACATGCTCAAACACTACATCACCCTTCTCAACATTATCCCTAAGGAAATGATGTCGAATTTCTATGTGTTTAGTGCGAGAGTGTAAGACCGGATTTTTGATTAGATTTATAGCACTTGTGTTATCACAAAAGATAGGAATATGATCAAGCTTGACATTGAAGTCAAGTAATTGTTGCTTGAGCCAAAGTATTTGAGCACAACAATTACCAGCCGCCACATATTCCGCCTCGGCGGTTGACAAAGCAACGAACACTTGTTTCTTGCTATGCCAACTAACCAAGGAATTTGAAAAGAAGTGACATGTTCCACTAGTGCTTTTCCTATCCAATTTGCACCCGGCAAAGTCGGAATCGGAATATCCTACCAAAGAGTAATCACTACCTTTGGGGAACCATAAGCCATGCTTAGTTGTACCTACAAGATACCTAAGTATGTGCTTAACGGCTTTTAAGTGAGACTCCTTGGGACATGATTGATATCTTGCACACATGCACTCACTAAACATAATATCGGGACGGGAAGCGGTAAGGTAAAATAGGGAACCAATCATACCTCTATACCTTTTTACATCAACCGGCTTACCATGTTCATCCCAATCAAGATTTACCGCGGTAGGCATAGGAGTGTCAATGGCCTTGGACTTTGCCATATCAAACCATTTGATGAGTTCTTGACAATACTTGGTTTAACTCACAAACGTTCCTTCTTTTAGTTGCTTTATTTGAAGTCCAAGGAAGTAGTTTAGTTCACCCATCATGCTCATTTCAAATTCTCCCTGCATAAGCTTAGAAAACTCCTTTACAAGAGTCATGTTAGTAGAACCAAAGATAATATCATCCACATACACTTGAACTAATATTGAATGCTTTTCATGTCTCTTAATGAATAGGGTGGTATCAGCTTTCCCTCTTGAGAAACCTTGATTAATTAGAAAATTGCTAAGCCGCTCGTACCAAGCTCTAGGAGCTTGTTTTAAACCGTACAAGGCACGCTTAAGTTTGTAAACATAATCAGGATAATCAATGTTTTCAAATCCGGGAGGTTGAGATACATAAACCTCTTCATTAATAAACCCATTTAGAAATGCACTCTTAACATCCATTTGATAAAGCTTAAAGTTTTGTGAACATGCAAATGCAATTAACAAGCGTATTGCCTCAAGTCGGGCGACCGGAGCATAGGTCTCCTCATAGTCGATCCCTTCCTCTTGGCTATACCCTTGAGCAACAAGACGGGCCTTGTTGCGAGTGGTGATACCGTTTTCGTCTAGTTTGTTCCTAAACACCCATTTAGTGCCAATTACTCGATGGTCTCGCGGAGAAGGGACAAGGTCCCAAACCGCATTTCTCTTAAATTGGTTTAGCTCTTCTTGCATAGCTAAATACCAATGCTCATCGACTAATGCATCTTTTGAGTTTTTAGGCTCAATTTGAGAGACGAAAGAATAACAAAAACAAAAGTTACTTATCCTTGACCGTGTTGTCACCCCTTTGATATGTCTCCTAGAATGTTCTCCATAGGATGGTCCTTAGAAGATTTCCATGCAAGAGGAAGATCACTCTTCTCGCTTGGTTGATCTTCTACTTTTTCTTTAGGTGTTTGATCCACTTCCTCTTCATTATTCTCGGATAAGAGGGATTCTTTATCTTTCTCAAGCTTGGCATCCGGATCATTAAGTAAACTCTCAGTTGAGACACCTGCACCATTAAGAACACTACCTTTTCCGACAACTTTCGGACAAGACTCATCAAAAGAGACATGTACGGACTCTTCAACAATATGTAACCTTTTGTTGTATACTCTATAAGCTTTACTAGATTGAGTTTATCCTAGAAAGATACCCTCATCCGCTTTTGCATCAAGCTTGCCAAGATTTTCCTTTCCATTGTTTAGAACAAAGCACTTACATCCAAATACATGAAGGTGAGAAATGTTCGGTTTTCTCCCTTTCAAGAGTTCATACGGTGTTTTGTTTAGAATAGGTCGTATCAGGATCCTATTCAGAACATAACAAGCCATATTAATGGCATCGGCCCAAAAATATTTTGGAAGCCCATGTTCATTAATCATAGTTCTCCCAAGTTCTTCCAACACACAATTTTTACGTTCCACAACTCCATTTTGTTGGGGAGTTCGTGGTGCGGAGAAATTATGATTAATGCCATGATTGCCACAAAACTCTTCAAAGAGATGGTTTTCAAACTCACCTCCATGATCACTTCGGATGGATACTATGTTAGTGTTTAATTTATTTTGAATTAACTTGGCAAATTTCTCAAATGCGGAGAAGGTGTCACTTTTTCTTGCTAAGAAAATCGTCCAACAATATCTAGAGAAGTCATCAACTATGACATACCCATAATAGTTTCCACCTAGACTTTTTATTTTAGATGGTCCAAAGAGGTCCATATGGAGAAGTTCAAGAGGTCTTGTAGTTGAAACAATGTTTTTAGATTTAAAAGAGATCCTCGTTTGCTTCCCCATTTGGAACGCATCACATAAGTGATCTTTGGAAAATTTTGTTTTAGGTAGGCCGGACACTAAGTCTTTTGAGACGATTTTATCAAGCAAATCAAAGTTGACGTGAGCTAAACGTCTATGCCAAAGCCATGAGTCTTCACTCATAGTTGCTAGACATTTTGCTTCAAATAAGGATACATCATTTAGATCAAGCATGTATACATTATTTACCCTCAGGCCTTTGAACACATCATCTTTCTTGTCATCATTTCGAATTATGCAACTTTCTTTAGAAAATGATACTGAGTATCCTTTGTCGCATAATTGACTGATGCTAATAAGATTGTGTTTAAGGCCCTCAACTAGAAGGACGTCAGAGATAGTAGTAGAAGAGGGATTACCTACACTACCTTTACCGAGTATTGCTCCCTTGTTGTTATCACCATAGGTCACAAATCCTTTCTTCTTAGCCACAAAGTCATAGAATAAAGATAAGTCACCCGTCATATGTCTTGAGCATCCGCTATCTAGAAACCATCTTCTCTCGGATGGCTCAAGACATTCCACCTACAAATTTAAACAAGGGAAATAGGTACCCAATTTTCATTGGGTCCTTGTGTGTGAGTGAAACAAAGGTTGCTCTTAGGAGTCCATTTTAAAATGCCTTTGGGAACCAAGAATCTCCTAAAGCGACATTTTTTAATGGTATGCCCCCTTTTGCAACAGTATAGACATCTTGAGTTTGAGTAGTCATCACATTTACTAGATTGATCCTTTATCACATAAGTGTATCGTTGATACGGATTTATCATACTATTTTTGAAATGTGATCGATCAATAGCATATGTGATTTTTAGTTGTGAGGCCTTGTCTAATTTGGCTTTGATAGTTTTAACTTCTTTTTGCCAAATGTGACAAGTTTCACATCCTCCCCACTTAAGCCAAGGACTCTTGTCAACAACACTTGTGTCTTTGATACTTTTGATCATAGATTCTTTGAGAGTTTCTAATTCCTTTTTTGAATCGGAAACTTTCTTCTCAGGGTATTTGAAAATTCTTTTATTTGAAGCTAAGCGTTGAAATGCTTCCTTAGCTTCATGATGCAAGGTATCAAAGGCATGCTTTAATTCAAAATAAGACATAGCATCATCATTCTTATATTTATCATGACTTACAATCTTTTTCTTCTTTTGATGTGCCATGAGACATAGGTTGACGGTATCCTCTTCATCGCTTGAGCTTTCTTTGCTAGATGAGTCACTATCACTTTCCCAAGCGATGTAGGCTCTTCTTCCTTTTGGTTGCTTCTTTTGAGGTTTACTTTTTGTCTTATCTTTCTTTAGCGAAGGGCAATCCGGTTTGTAGTGACCGGATTTTCCACAGTTGTAACAAGATCCTCTAGGTTTAGTCTTCTTGTACTAATCTTGCTTGTTAGGTTTTGATTGACGTCTATAATCAACTAGATTGTTGTCCGAGTGCTTAATTTCATTCTTTCGAAGATATTTGTTGTATCTTTTTACGAATAATCCCATATCTTCATCCGGACTATCATCTTCATCACTAGACTCACTATCACATGTATCTTTGGTGGATGACTTAGAACTTGAAGCCTTTAGAGTGATAGACTTCTTTTCCGCCTCCTTTGACTTTTCTTTCTTTTCTTTCTTTTCGTGCTTGTTTAGGTTCATGAGGTCTTGCTCATGTTCTTCAAGCTTTCCGAATAGAGCTGTGAGATCCAATGTAGTGAGATCATTGGCTTCTTTGATTTCCGTGACCTTCGGTTGCCATTCCCTACTAAGACATCTCAAAACCTTCTTAGTAGCTACGGCATTGGGAGTAATATGTCCCAAAGTGTGTAATCGATTGATAATGTGAGAAAATCTCTTTTGCATATCCGTAATGGTTTCACCTTGCTTCATATGAAAGAGATCAAACTCTTGCGTTAAGGTATTGATTCTAGCTAGCTTAACATCATTAGTTCCTTCATGGGCGACTTGTAATGCATCCCACATTGCCTTAGCCGACTGGCAATGCGACACACGAAAGTACTCATCGACCCCTAAGGAAGCTATAATCATGTTTCTAGCTTTCCAATCATACCCGTAATTCTTTTCATTTTTTTCATCCCATTGTGCTTGAGGTTTAGGTCTTGTGATGCCAGCATCGTTGGTTATGGTGATAGCCATAGGACCATTGACGATGACATCCCATATTTTTCTATCAACAGAGTTGATATGAATGCACATACAGTCTTTCCAATAACTATAGTTTTCTCCAGTGAAAAGAGGCGCTTTAGTATACGCCCCTTTTTGACCGTTCTCCATTTTCTAAAAAGTTATATCAAGCACTAGAATGGACCGGAGCTCGTGATACCACTTGTTAGACGATAGGAATGGTCTAGAGGGGGGTGAATAGACCACCTTTTTCCGACTTAAGAAAATTTTAGCTTTTTGAAACGTGACTTCCCTGAATCACTTAATTGTCTAAGATCGATTATGTTATCGGGGACCGGATATGTGCACTAAACCGAACGGATGAAAATGTCAAGTAATGAATTACGTTTTAACGAATATCTCAGTTGTATCAATTACACGCTATATGGTATATTACTCACAATGAACGTTTTCACTAAAATTTGAACAAGAATTTGATTGAGTAATTTTATCGAACACTTGGTGATCGATATTTTACCTAACCTTAGTTTTTGTTCAACACTGGAAATAAACGAAAACAAATGGAAATACAATAAAGTAAAAGCGATAAGGAACACGATATTTGTTTAGGCAGTTCCTCTATCGTCCTCGCAGGAGTACGTCTGCCCCTAATTTCAAATGAAATTAGGAAAGTTTTTTTAGATTGCAAAATGTTTAACAAGGATAGAAAGTACCAATCACCAACTACACACATGCAGTAAAATTGAATACAATTCGATCCTCCCCTTGATTCAAGTTGAATCAAGTCAATGTCTAAGATCTTCACGATTAAGACCCCGATCATTACTTTCTCAATCCTCCGGTTGTAGCAAGTTTGTTGAGCGGATCTTCAATCCCTTAATCCCTTATGCACGGCTGAATTGATTACCAAAGCGAATCGATCGTCAAAAACCTTCGAACAAAATCTTTGATGAAGAAGGAAAAACCCTAAGGTTTTAAACAAGAAACACCCTCAACACTCTTCACTCAAACAAGATGAATGTCTACCGTCGAATCTCGAACAAGACAAATATCTACCGTCAAACCTTATCAACACACGTTCCTTACTTTGATCGAGAAAGATGATTATGTGTGATTCTCGATCAATAAGCGAAAGGTTGAATATGAGAAGAAGCTGAGTCTATCTTTCACGTTTCTTGTTAAATTGCTTGAGAATGATCACTTGAGTATTTATAACACCCACAATGTATAAGCCAACTTGAAAACAGCAGAAAACAAGGTTTATTAGCGACAGGTCGACCTGCTCTCTGTATAGGTTGACCAATTGAGTGTATAGCACCTGAAAAAGAGCAATGTGTGACACTTGCATCGACCTGAAGGGTCGGCGTGTGCATTCCCGTGACTCCCTCAGAATGCCATGCCTCGACCTAAACCATTAATGCGTCGACGCATAATGTTTTTATACTTGAGTCACCAAACCTTGATGCGTCGACCTGAAGGGTCGGCGTACGCATTCTCGTGAGTTCCTCAAAATAGCAATGCGTCGACCTAAGAAGGTAATGCGTCGACGCATTCAGCCTTCACCTGAATTTCTTCACAAAGGGCTTGCAATAGGTCGACCTATGATATGTGTGAGTCGACCTATTAATGTTTTGTGGCCAAAAGTGCTTGTCTTGGCTGCATGTGCTCGATTTCTGTGATTTCACTTAAGTTATGGTTGATTCACAATATTTTGACAGCATGAAAACAACACCTTGCCCTCACAATTCTCACGTGTTGTATATAGGGTTTCACTTTAGTTTCAGATAATACATCTCCACCAACACCACTTTGTTCCATCTTCAATTGACATCAACACACAAAAACGTCGTTCCATCTTGCTGTCACCGCACCACCACCACGCTGCTACCGTTTCAAATCACGGAAGTTTCCTCTTCTTCCATATTCTCACTCACTCACTCACATTCTCTCTCTCTCTCTCTCTCTAAAAAAAACTATAACAAATAAAGCTATAATTTTTAAAGTTGGAATCATTGTTGTTCTTATTCTTCTTCTTTCAATTAACAATGGATTGATAAAATATGGAATCCTTGTCCTTTAAAGAAAAATCTTTGTTCTAAACAATTTTTTACTCTGTCATCGTGCTGCTTCTTCTTCTTCTCTGTTGAGTTTCATCCACTTGCATTAATCTTTGTTTTGTCGTTCTGAAATGAAATATTTTTGTAATTTGTCTTTGTATTCTGTTATGTGTTTTGTGTTTTTAATTATTTGTTTATGTATTTTGATTTTTATTTTGTGTTTTTAATTCTTAATTTTTGTGTTTCTAATTGAAGATGTGTTAACAGTTACTTCAAATATATTTGACTGTATTATGTAATTGTAGTTTATGAATTGTTAGTAATTGGTACAAGCAAATAGTTGCAATATATTGCTTCTATTTGAACTATCTTACTGATTGTTGCCTCTATCTTGCTGATTATTGCCTCTATTTGAACTGTTAGTAACTTGCTATGCAAAAATCTTGGGCCCTATGATTGTATTGAGGATCACTCTACTCATTGATTGACCCTTTGTCTGGACTTCCTTACCTCTGAAAACCCTAATTTGAGTACTTGGTGAACAAGCGACTGCTCTGGATATCTGTCTTGAGTTGATGGGGATCAAAAATTAGGGTATGACAGATGCCCCAATTCAAGTTTCTCCCGTCGGGACGGGTGAAGGGTGAAGGGTGACACCTTGGTCTCTGCCGGACGGGAGAGACTTAAATACAAGAGAATGCCCAATTTTGGAGCTCTTATGAGATGTCGCATTGATGATGATGTGATGCAGAGCTTAAACTCTGCAAAGGATGTGGTGATGAAAGAGAATCAGGAACCGCATGGCTCTATCCCGGCGTTGTACTCTGCGGGGGATAAGTAGACGAACTCTCAAGGGGCATGCTCTGTGATTCTTGGTGACTGAAATGGAAATGCAGAGCATTCTTTCCATCTTCTTTCAATAAGTAGCCTTTTTTAGAAAAAGGGTAAATAAACTTCCCCTCGTTTCAAATTTCCAATCATGAAACTAGTCTAAGTTTTCTTGAACAAACCTCCCTTTGTTTCGAATTTTCAATCGCGAAACTGGTCTCAGTTTTCTTGAATAAACCTCCTCTCGTTTCAGATTTCCAATCGCGAAACTGGTGTCATACCCCAAAATTTTCCCATCACATGTATTCATATTTCAGTCCATCTGACTTTCAAATGCTCAAAGATACACGAGAAGGAAGCATGCAGTCTCTCTCCTAAACAACAGCCTCTAAACTAGGGTTTTGTATTTCTCAAAATAAAATCAAGTTCTAAGACCTCAAACGGATCCCATGACCTCTCATATGCTTCAAAGGGTCCTCATGAAAAGTTTCAAACTCTGATTCATAGGATTGCTCAGTCTACAGTTCAAATGGTCAACAATCGACTAGTTGACCTAAAAGTCAACTGTGGTCAAAATACAGTCAAAACTCCTGATTTTTTGTCATCATACTCATTATGAAGTATTGTTCATCATTTGATCAAGGATGGATCATGATGCATCAAGGAAAGCTCCAAAATTATCAAAAACCTAAGTTTCTAAATTAGGTTTTTTAAGGAGAAAGTCAACCCAACCCAACTTTGTCCAGCCATAACTTTCACATGGAACATCAGAAATTTTCCATCCAAAGCTCAATTTAAAGGAAATTGAATTCTCTACAAATTTGTCTCTCACAAGCCAAGGCTAAAAATGCTTCATTTGAGAGATATGCATCAAAACATTATAGGTCCTTTTTGAAAGTCAACCAAAAGGAGTTTTTTGTCAAAGCCAATATCATCAAGATAAAATCCTCAAATGGAAAAAAGCTTCCAAAGTGACTTGTAGAAGACATCTTGAGGTTTCCAAAAAGTCCTATAACTCTTTCATATCTTAAAAATTGAGGGAGATATGCCTTGTCAAAGTTGGACAATTTTAAGAGAAAAAATGTGAAGTAAAAGGCTTCAAAATGGATTTATTTGCAAATGGGCCCAAATTTTTATGGACAATCTTGATCTTCAGGTTACCCAAAAGATCAAATCCAGTTCCCACGAATTATTGAAGAAAATTTGATTTTTATTTGAATTTTTATCATTTAAAAGGTGATAAAAGTCAAGTAATCAAAAGATTTTGGAAGGGATATGATTTGGCCTTAATTTCCTTACAAATCCAATCAAATATTCATCATGATTCACATCCAATTTCATGCACAAGGGATATTGACAAGATTGTGGCAAAATTAGAAAGAATAATATCATATTTCTTCAAATTTCCAAGTGATAAAAAACTCAAGATCCAAGCCCAATTTTTACCCTAATTTAACCTATTATATAAGGACACAAATATCACGTGGACAAGGGGACGAAAAATTGGGAGTAAAGAGCTAGGGTTTGAAGGTTGCAAAAATCAAGGAAAGGTGAAGATTTCGTATTCTTGGTTACAGCCCTTTTCAAGCTCAAACGATCATCCAAAACTCTTCTCCAAGTAATAAGAGGTAAGAATGAATCAGTGTTGAAGTTCCATGACGTGTGGAACCTTAGTATCGTGTTCATGAAACCTCATGCACACATAAATATCGTTTCACTTGATTTAATGGGTGTCAATTGCGTTTGTTAGTTTTGTTGTGTTCCTAACATGTTTTGGAAGGGATATGGATCGTTGGTACGAAGCTTTGACGCGTATGGTACGAAGCACCATAGTTAGGGCACCAATAATGGAGGCGTTCGTTCTTAAGGATGCAGGTTGTTTTAGCCGAAACCAAAACCACCATCAGACTCGTAGGGGCTTGTTTGATTGATCTGGGCTGTTTGCTTTTTCTTTCATGACCGTTTCTTGCAGGTTTAGAAATAGCAGGTAATAGCTACGAAAATTCGTAGCCGTTTGCGCAGCAAAACCATAGCTATTTTCTGGATTCAAAATTGGAGAAGAAGGTGAATAGTGTGGGTCCACGTGCGCTTCATTTTGGTTGGCTAGTCAACCACCTCGGTTTCTCTCCCTTCTTCTGATTGGATGGTCAAAAGTCTCCAACATTCTCTCTCTTCCTCATTGGCTTTCATGCGCAACAGTGGGCCCTACGTGGACTGTCTTTTGAATTTCGTTCATGGTCATATTGTTTATATTTAATTGTTTGTTTTTTGTTCTACTGACAGCAAGTTAATTCAGCTCAATTGGCAAGAGGCAGAGGGAGGATCCGTTGAAGACCTGGGTTCGAATCCGACCCAGGCATTTATTTATAACAAATGTTTACCTGCAGATCCCATACACGAGCCTGCTTATCTATACAACGCAACCTCACTCATCAGCCATTAGATTGCTACTGGGGTAGATCTGACGCTCCAGATACGCACGTGCATAGTGCACCTTCAGGAGACCTCCACACATGATCGCGCAGCTAAGTCCCTTCTTCTTTTTTTATTTATTTTATTTTATTTTTATTTTATTTTTATTTACCTTGTTATTTATTTTATTTTTTTCCCCTTTAATTTATTTCTTTTAAAACTTTTTATTATAATAAGGTTATATAACTATTTATTTTATGTAATTCGAAGATTCGATTTTTTTTTCATAACATAAAAAAATAATTGTTTTATAATAAAAAAGATTTTTTTTAATGATTATTTTAGAGTAATACTTTAATATTTTGATGTTTAAAACCCTGATTTTTATTTTAATTATTTCTTTTCATCATGATCACTAATCACTGTTATTGGTAGGTGTTATCCACTAACGCACTTTTAAGCCTTATAAACCCTTTAGGTCACAATAAGTTTTCTTTTTAGGGTTTATAGATCTTTAATCAATTAAGGTTTGTAGATGATTTATACACTAAAAATGTTTTTCCTTTTCCAATTTTTAGGGTTAGCACCAGGCTTCCTCCGACTACACGCCACGTCAATCGAGAAGCTAAGTCTTGTTCTATATTTATTTAAAATTTTTGTTTTGCCTCTTTTTATCAAATTAGGGTTTATATTCAAATATCAATGAACTCTGCCTACACTCACCCTTCTGTTTATTTTTCCTTTTTTCAATTTTTAGGGTTAACGAGTCGATCAAAGCTCAAATGTTCGGTAACCCTAAAACTCACTTTATTTTAATTTCCTCTTTATTATTATTACTTATGTCAGACCTACTACTCTATTGAAGTTTCTTATTGCTTTTTCCCCTTCCCCATGTTTTATCATGTAACTGCTTCGAGGTTGTATTGTTTGGCCTTGAAGGCACTTAAAACTACATCATTATATTAACTGCGTGGTTAGTAATTCTAGGGAGTGTTAACCTCGAATTGAATTAGAATCACCTAATTACAAGATAATTTATTTTGAATCTGATCACGTAATTGTTGCACCCACGCACCTTTTATGGTAACCTCTCTTGTTGCCTGTTGCCTTGTGTTTTTCAGTGCAGAATAGCCAAGTCCCTCGGATATGAGGATACCTCAGCAATGTTGCCCTCAGTTCATTCTCAAGATCATAGGTCCTAATGATACTGCCTTCGATTCGCTAATATGATCTCGTCCCTCGAAGTTTGCCTATAAAGTGTTGAGGTATCCTCCGGTTGCCCAAAAATAAATGGTTATTCTGATCCTTCCCTTAGACTACCTGCCCCTCTATGGCAGGGACAGTCTTATGGAGAATGATAATTCGACGACCCTTCAACTTCCAAATAAAAGGACTTCCTTACCCTCCTATGGTATGGATAGCCCTGAAAGGCTAAAAGAACATTTTTCATCTAACCAGGTAATTTGCCCCTAATTGCTTTGCTCTGGCTTAAATATTTTTCTTACACTTTTTCATAAACCTTCAAAAAGGCTACGCTCATTTAAGAGCTAAAGTCCTTATTTCTCTTCTTCTACATTTCTGAAACTTTTGGCTTCAAAACTAAAGAGCAAAGCAATTAAGAGCCCATGGAAAACCATGGATGCAAAGGTGCCTTACACCTTCCCTTTGCATAAATTACCCCCCGAACTCAGTTCTTATTTAAAAGGTTTTTCCTGTTCTTTTAGCCTTTCTGTTAATTTGGATAAATAAAAGTCGGTGGCGACTCTTGCTATCCGCACATTTCGATAAAGTCAGTTCACCGTATTACAACTGGTCTCTGTTTTCTTGAATAAACCTCCCCTCATTACAGATTTCCAATAGCGAAACTGGTCTCAATTTTCTTTTTGGACGATATCTCAGATAAAGAGAAAATCTCCAAAGTCTCGATTCTTTGTCAGAGTTCTCCTCGAGATCTGTTGGGAGATGCCATCCGACGCCGCACATTTTGAGGTGCTAATGACTTGAAAATGAAAGGTGGGTGAACTGTTTTCGGGAAGAAAACTGCCACTCATCGACTCATGCTAGGGAATTGATGAACTATTTTCGGAAGAAAAATGCCATTCATTGACTCGTGCTGGAGATTTGACGAACTTATTTTCGGACGAAAAACTGCCATTCATCAACTCATGATGGGGAGTTAATGAATTGTTTTCCGGAGGAAAACTGCCATTCATCAACTTGTGTTGGGGATATATGTTATAAAAGCAGACAGATTATTTCTCGGGAAGAAACTGCCATTCATCGACTTTGTAGGGAGAATAACAAACTGCTTTTGGGGGAAAACTGCCATTCATTGACTCCACAATAGGGACTTGTCAGGGGAAGCCCCTTTTGAGGTCCATGTGACTACCTGGACTTATGCTGACTATGCAGACTCATGACTAAATGATGAAAAGAATGAAAATGAAGTGTGATATGAACGTGAACTGATATGAACGCGAAGTGCTGCGGATGTGAAATCCTTGTTGTACGGATGGAGTCTTCTTTTGTTGATCGGAAGATGCTTTCCTTTGAAAGGCGTAGATTACACTCCATTAGGGAATAATTTGTTGTCAGTTTCCACTGCTGAAGTGAATTGAAATGATTTTTAGTGAAGATCCATCGTAAGGAGACATTCGCAAAGCGAACTCTGTGGGGAAGTTAATTCCTTGAGTCTCGACCATTCTCGGAGCAAGTGTCAGTGCCTTCTTAATGTTCACACATCTTAGAAATAAAATCAACCATTTATTTTGCAAGTAAATTCATTTTATTTTGAAAATGTTTGTTTCAAGAAAATGACTATCGGATTGCAAATAAAAGGCATAAGGCTCGAATTGTTATTTGAGTGAAATGGTAATCAGCCGAAGGCGTGATTCCACAGAGTATTTACAAAGTTGGAAATTGGTAATTTTAGGGAAAAGGGCGACATTGAAACGTCACGACCGTTATGCTTCCGTTCAACTTTGGAGTTCTGTTGTATTCGAGCTTCGTAGAAGATGACCTATTGATCATGAAGACTCTGCGAGGGGAATTTCTGGATGAACAAGTTTGTCTGAACGTAGTTACTTCCCATATATCCCTAACTTTTGCGTAGATTACCCCTTTAGGGTTTTAAATCTACCAGGATGATTGATTAATTTTTGAAGTCTCTAACTTTTTCCTGGATCGCCCTTTCGGGTTTTCAATCCACCGAAACGGTCTTTTTTGCCTAAGTCGCACTTTGCGAGTTTTCAACTTGGCGAGCTGTTCTTTTGTTTGTTTAGGCAAAGTATTTCTTGACTGCGTCGACGTTTACAGGATGGGTGAATTCTTTTCCATCCATAGTCGTGAGTATTAAGGCACCTCCCGAGAAAACTCTCTTGACCACGTATGGGCCGTCATAATCGTGAGTCCATTTGCCCCTAGAATCTGTGAGAAAAGATTGAATCTTTTTTAGCACAAGGTCGCCTTCTCTGATCACACGAGGTCGAACCTTTTTGTCGAAAGCTTTCTTCATTCTTTGCCGGTATAGCTGTCCATGGCATAATTGACATAGCAATTAGAGATAATGTTAATTATCAAAACAACATCATTGAAATAGCAATATATTATTCTTAACATAAATATTCACCCAAAACACAATTACGGTCAATTTCTCAAGATCCTGTAATTTCCTGATAAACTGAATAATTTATCTAAGTCTAAGTATTTTCCAATCAAATAGACTTATTGAAATTAACCCAACTATTAGTTTAATCGACCAATTAATATCATACCAAATTAATTAAATTCACTTCTATTTCTATTCCATTTCTAATTCTACAACAAAACCCATTATTTCACTATCAGTGGTTTACCCACAACAAACACAATAATCTATATACATAAATATCAACAATTGCACACAACTTATCACATTTATATCATCACATTCCAACAAACCACCAAATACCCAAAATTGCAACATAAAAGAACATGGATATCAAATATATAATCTACCCACCATAACCCACTATCATACACCCCTTTATCATGAAAGAACCCCACCTTTACCTTGGCAAATATGGACTCTTTCACCATAGCTCTAAGCTTTTCTCCAAAATAAATCCTTTCTAACATCATTTGGAGGCACACCTAAAAACCAGTTCAGAAATCAGCTTATCAGACAAACTTAAAACCCTCAAAATCAAAATCGCTCTGATCAGAACTTACCTCTATGTGTGTAGCAACCTGCCCTAAAAATTAAGATTTAGAGTCGCCACCTATTATGAAGGGCGAATAGGAAACCCTACGCAGTTAAGAGATTCGGGATAAGTTATTATAATCAAGTCGAGGGAAAGTGTTAGGCACCCTCGACCCTTTCCTATGGCTTTGAATCTAAGGTAACAGTTTATAGCTAAAAGTTAAGGTTAATAGCTAAAGAAGTGAATAGGGGAAAAATTGAGATTTTAAGGAAGGGGACTCGCCTTGGTTATCCAAGTGCCTACGTATCTCCTTAGGGAGAATCAGAGTCAACGTAGTTCGGGCACAGGGTTGCACGCCTTTGAATTTGATGTGATATGGTTTTAAGGCTTTTTGAATGGCCTGTCGTAGTTTTGAAATTGATTTGAAAGGCATTTTGAATTGCCTGATTGAAAAGGATGAAAATCCGTAGTGTCGGGGTTTAGTGTGTTTGAATGTTTAGGCGTACAACCCTGATTTGATATGTCACCGTTAGATGCGATGATCAATAGATTTGATCAGTATAGCTAACGGATTAATGGGGCATTGCTGGTTACTCAGATCGATAGATTCGATCGTCGCGGGCAGCAAATTAGATGTTTTTTTATTTCGTGTACTTGAATTATTGTTTATCGTTATCCCTCAAAATCAATAGGTTTGATTATTACACGATAGAGAATTTCATTTTTTTATATTTTTATTGCTTTATTTGGATATTTGATCAGTGCGACATAGAGAGTCGACCAATTCGAAGGCGGAGTAAAATAGATATTCACCTGTCATTTATCCATTAAAGGGGAGTTATAATTGACGTTTTTTATTATTGGATTTGATTAATTAAATTAATCGATTATTAGTCACTGCGACCAATAGATTTGGTCGGAACGAGTAATAAATTGAATCCTAAAACCTTAGTCAATTAGTCAATGGGATTGGGCGAACCCTAACGTGTTGATGAACCTTTCTAGGGTCTTTTGTGATTTTTAATATTAATTAAAATTAATTAAATCAATTAATTCGAATAAATCGAAATAATCGAATAATCGGGAAAGATAATTCTACCTAATTATAGCCTAATCCTCATTTTATTATTTTAATTCTAATCAAAGAAATTAATTGAATTAACATGATTAACTATAATTTAATTTAACCTAAATAATAATAAAGAATATATAGAAAAACCTGGGCATTGATTTGGTGTGTGTGACCTATGAGTGTCCATGATAGAGCAGTGTTTCTTGAATCATTGGATCTAGCGCTGGGGAGATCCAATGGTTAAAATTTGAGGGTGCACCGTAGGAAGGCGCTGACTACGCGCGTTGGATCGTGGTGTAAGAATCAATACACAATTTTACACAAAAAATAGTGAGGAGATTGGGGCTCGAACCCAAGACTTGCAGTTCCCAACCACTGTCTTCAGCCATATGCGCTGAAACGCGTAAATGGGGTAAACGCGATATCGGAAGCCATAGATGTTCGTGAAAATTGTATTCACCTCTGGGAGTGCCGAGGAACCGTTCTGGATGCGTGGGGAAGTTTGAACGAGTCTTAACATCCTTCTGCCAGGGCACCATAAATCGCCCCTTTTTTGTAGCTCTGCACTGAGTTTTTTTTCGGCAAAAAAAAACCCCTTCTCTGCCTGGAAATCCTTCTATATATATCTCACATTAGTTTAGGTTTAACAAAATTTCAATGAATCTTTTGCATTAATCTTGAGGGATTTGATTTTGTGGTGATTTTGTATTGATTGGAAATTATGAACAAATATCATTTTTCTGAAATTGGACTTTTGGAGATTTTATTCCCGTATCATTTAGCCATGTGAAGATTTTGAGCAATTTTCTCTCATTTATTTTTTTTGGTATATTTCATAATAATTTCAAATAATTATAATACTTAATTCTAATAAGCTACTTATAACTAATACTAGTATAACTAGTTAATAATACTAATGACTAAAAATAATTATATTTAATAAAATAAACTAATAATAATATTATTAACAATCCTATAACTAATATTTAATTAACCCATAATTAATTACTAAAAAAAATATTAAAAATAATTCTACTAATATCAGTAATAGAATATAACTAATAATAAGATGATTAAATAATTAAAACTAAATTGTAGTAGAAATAAAAAATGATGAAGAACCCTTAGAATAAAATAGATGGGCCCAAATATTTGGGTCCAAATGCCTGCTAATTACACACCTAAATTTAGTTAAAGGTTCTATAAGAACGTGGGTTTAACAATAGATATGTTAAACCTCATAGCCCTTAAGTTTTACACCTTTAGTAAATTAAAGAATACAAATAGTTTCGGGTAAATTTCGGGGTATGACAGCTGCCCCTGTTCAATCTTCTTGAACCTGAAGAGTTGGATAGACACGTCTGCCTATCGTGATCTAAAGGTAGAAGATGATTGAACACTGAGAATGCCCTGAAATTTGCATTTGTTGAGAAGAAGTTCTGTGGGAGATGGGCTTACAGATGCCACCCAAGGTAGATACCATTTTCTCAGAATGTGCAGCCGATGCTTTTCGGGAGGAAGCGGGTGCTTTGATTGTAGCATAGCCTAAAAAGGCAACCTGAATCTTATGCAATGTTATGATGCATGCGATGTATGATGCAGTGAGCTTCCCAAAATAAATGAGAGCCATGTATGTATATTCACCATGTATGAATGAGGTATGTTAGTTGAATGATGCATGATTGTTAGTTATGTTAATTGAAGTATGTTATTAAATTTTGAAGAAGAGAAATAAAACCTTTGTTTATTATTGATGATGTTTTGGAGAATATCACTTCCGAGGGACTCACGTGATAAACCCAATCGAAGAAACATTAGAAAGTCTTGTTGTAGAACCCTTTTGTGAACCCCTTTTGTAGTGTGAGAGAAAGGAATCGTCCTGCTAAAGCCTGAGTCTTACATAGCGAGGACTTGTAAGAGGGATCACTTGTTATGATTCTAACAAGCTTACCTGTACCATTAGGATCCTTTGCTAGGGTTATAGCAAACTCACCTGCACCATTAGGATAGTTTGCTAGGGTTATAGCAAACTCACCTGCACCAATAGGATCATTTGCGAGGGTTATCGCAAACTCACCTGCACCAATAGGATCATTTGCGAGGGTTACCGCAAACTCACCTGCACCATTAGGATAATTTGCGAGGGTTATCGCAAACTCACCTGCACCAATAGGATCATTTGCAAGGGTTATCGCAAACTCACCTGCACCATTAGGATAATTTGCAAGGGTTATCGCAAACTCACCTGCACCATTAGGATAATTTGCTAGGGTTATAGCAAACTCACCTCCACCATTAGGATTATTTGCGAGGGTTATCGCAAACTCACCTGCACCATTAGGATAATTTGCTAGGGTTATAGCAAACTCACCTGCACCATTAGAATTATTTGATAGGGTTATAGCAAACTCACCTGCACCATTAGGATTATTTGCTAGGGTTATAGCAAACTCACCTGCACCAATAGGACCATTTGCGAGGGTTATCGCAAACTCACCTGCACCATTTAGATCATCTGCCCTTGTTCGGACAAATTTCACCTACACCATTTGAATCATTTGCCCTGGTTCGGACAAATTTCACCTACACCATTTGGATCATTTGTCATGGTTCGGACAAATTTCACCTACACCATTTGGATCATTTTCCCTAGCTCGGACAAATTTCACCTACACCATTAGGATCACCTGCCCTGGTTCGGACAAGTTTCACCTACATAAGAGAAATCATTTGCTATAGTTCTAGCAAACTTACCTGCATGAAAAAGATTCACTTGATCTAGCGCTAACAAGTTTATCCGCATAAAGTCCTTGATGGTATCCTGTAGATGTATGAAGATATTGCTCGCGACTCGAGGGTCGGAAAGAAAACTATATGTTTAGAAACTCACGACTCGAGGGTCGGAAAACACACCTTTCACAACACGAGGTTTGGAAACTCACGACTCGAGGGTCGGAAAACACACCTATCACAACACGAGGGTTGGAAACTCACGACTCGAGGATCGGAAAACACACCTATCACAACACGAGGGTTGGAAACTGGGCTTTTGTAGTATGTGAATGCACTAGATGATATGCATATGGTAATGCGTACGTATGTATGCTGATGCCGATGTTAATCCCAAGATTGAACCCGTTGAACTTGTTTACTCCATGCTTGCACCTATACCATGACTATGCTTATGCTGGCTTTGTAATGTTTATGTATGTGGATAATGCTTATGCTTCTGTATATGTTGATTGATGTAGTGAGTGGAACGAAGTAATGTCTTCTATAAGACTACCTGAAAAGGTCTCTGGAATGGATATGAAAATTTGTCTTGAAGAAGACTACCTTAAGAGGTTCTTAGAAGTATAGAAATTTGTCTTAAAGAAGACTACATGGAAAGGTTCTTAGAATAGATATAAATTTATCTTGAAGAAGACCACCTGGAAAGGCTGAAAATGTTTTACAAAGACTACCTAAAGAGGTTCTTGGAGAGGACAGTGAATGTCTTAGAAAAGACCACCTGGAAAGGTTCGTAGAATATCTTAAAGAAGACCACCTGAAGAGGTTCCTGAAAAGGATGACAAATTGTTTTAAAGAAGGCTACCTGAAAAGGTACTTAGAAAAAGAATGTCCGGAAGAAGACTACCTAAAAAGGATCTTGGAAATAACGATGATTGTCTTAGAAAGGACTACTTAGAAAAGTTCTTAGAAAAGGACTGTCTTAAAGAAGACTACCCTAAAAGGTTCTTGGAGATGATGATGACTGTCTTAGAGAAGGCTACCTGAAAAGGTTCGTAGAATGTCTTGAAAAAGACTACCTAAAAAGGTTCTTGGAAATGACGATGATTGTCTTAGAGAAGGCTACCTGAAAAGGTTCGTAGAATGTCTTGAAAAAGACTACCTAAAAAGGTTCTTGGAAATGACGATGATTATCTTAGAGAAGACTACCTAGAAAGCTTTTTTAGAAAAGAATGTCTTGACAAGATTACCTAAAAAGGTTCTTGATGATGATTGTCTTAAAGAAGACTACCTAGAAAGGTTTTTTAGAAAAAATGTCTTGACAAGATTACCTAAAAAGGTTCTTGATGATGATTGTCTTAAAGAAGACAACCTAGAAAGGTTTTTTAGAAAAGAATGTCTTGACAAGATTACCTAAAAAGGTTCTTGATGATGATTGTCTTAAGGAATACTACCTAGAAAGGTTCTTAGAATGATAATGCCTTAAATAAGACTACCTGAAAAGGTTTCCGGAATGGATATGAACATTTGTTTTAAAGAAGACTATCTGAAAAGATTTTTAGCAACGGGTGAGGGGTTTCTAAAAGAAGACTACCTGGAAAGGCTGAAAAGTGTCTTAAAAAGACTACCTAAAAAGGTTCTTGGAAAGGATGATGAATGTCTTAGAAAAGACTACCTAGAAAGGTTCTTAGAAAAAATATGTCTTAAAGAAGACCACCTGGAGAGGTTCTTAGAAAAGGAATGTCAATTCGTCTTAAAGAAGACTACCTAAAAAGGTATGGTGTAATGTATCAACCAATGTATGTAATGCATGATTTATATGTATTTGCATGATACTTCGATGATAGGTTGTTGATAACCAAAGCGTATATAGCTTGTTGGAGTTGCAGGTTTGTTTGATAAGGTGGGGTGTGATGCTAGCGCGACTTCCCAATCCCTGTTTTTTTTTTAATTTTGAAGGTCGTAGTTAGGAGAAAGATTGATTCGAGATTGTAAGGTGTGAGAACGCCTTTCCCTTATGTTGCGCGCTTTGCCCCAGTTTGGGCTTTTGAATTACTCCACGTCTTTTAAACTTTTAAGGTTCTCCATACCTTTAACTTTTGGAGATCCTCCACACCTTATGGATTTGATATCCAATGCCCCAATGTTTAGTGGAAAAAGGGTGCCTATGATTTCCAAGCTGTGAAGGAAATGCCCCGAGAAGTAACCTTGTCATATGCTTCGATGTTTAGATTGAAAGGTATGCCCTTTATCTCCAGGATATGGAGGGCTATCATAGTGTTCTATCCTTTTGAGTTTAAATTCTTCCCCTGTTTGACATGCCCCTGTTTGTTATTGCTTCGAGATATGACTCAAGTCGATTGAACCTTAGGATAAATGCCCCTAGTTAATGGGATGTTTGATTGCATGCCCCTGTGATCCTTGAAATTTTGCCCCTGTTTAGGAGAACCCCCTAGATGTGGTTCCCCCATTCCAGAGTCTTTATTAGGAATGATCGCTTTTGATTAACCAATTTCGAGATTTCCTCGATGCTCAGTGTATACTCATGGATGGCGATGTACCTTTTGAGAAGTAACTCCAATGCGATGCGTGTGCAAGTTTTGAAATCGATGTCTGTTATGAATTAGGACTGGATGATTTAGAAATGAATGCTTGAAGAAGCGCAGTGGTTAGAAATAGTTTTAACAAACATAGGAGTCAGTATAACAACATCCTGCTTAATATGCTTTTGTGGTTAACCTTGCCTCAATTAGGACTTTTAAATGTTGTAACTTGGCCTGGTTCGTGGTTTCAAGAAACAACGGATATAAGGCTCAAAATTTATTTAACCCAACCCCTTTCTCCTTGATGTTCTCCAAATCCTAACTATTCGCCTAATCCAATGAATGTGCTTTGATTGTAAGAGAATCGTTTCAGTTTTGATGTTGAGCAAAAGCCTTAGTAGAGATCCAAGCACTGATGAAAAAATATTGTAGAGATCCAAGCGTTGATAGGAAGCTTTGATGATCTAACAGTCACAAGTTTATCCTTTGTATTTCGCCTTTGTTTTTATTTTGATCCCTTATTTTCGCATGAACCAAATCCTTTGAATTTGATCCATCGGGATGCCCTAATTTTTGCCTAAGTCGTTATTTTTGTTTTTCTTTCATGAAATTTTCCATTTTGACTTAGCGGGCGTTTTTCTCCTTTTTCTTTTGAATGCTCCTTTTGAGATTGAACCTTGGATATTGAATGTTATGACTGCGATATTGACTTTAATTTGCAAGCTTCGACTTAGATACTTCCTCGATCTTGAATGATGTATTGAGGAAGAAGACGTTGTGAATGTTATCTCCATTGCTTCCTCAGTCTTGGATGAACGCGAGGAATAAGATATGCTTGAACCTTTGCTTGAATTGACTGATTCTCTTGACAACTAAAATACACCATTGGATTAATTGAAATCTACCCTGCCCCTGGTTAAAATTAAGGTTTTTTCAAAAAGTAGAAACAAACTCCAACTCCTGGCTTGAGGGGGGTAACGAGGGATTAACATCCTTATATCTCCACTGTTTGGGAATTGAAACAATGCCTGTACATCCTCAGCTTGGTCTTACCTTGAAAGCATGTGTTTAACTGGACTTAGTTATTTTTATTCGTCATTCTCCCTTAAGTTTGTTAGTAATTGAGGATTGAAATTGAAAATAGAAGTGTGCGCGTGAAAAGTCATAGTAGTGAGTGAATGAAGTGAATGAATTGATTCCAAAACCTGCATGGTCATCCCATTAGAATTGCTAATCCGAAGGTACAACTTTTATCCTAAGAAACACTTAGCGATCGTAGGGGTTGAAATTCTGAGCATGGTAAACACCTATTGATCCTAGGGACAACCTCCTTTGTAGATCCATCGACCTTGTTTTACTCCTTAGTTAATGAACTTGTAGAAGTGAGGGTAATCTCGAATTCTCCTTGGAAATGTCAAACCTGTTGGGAATAAATCGTTAGCGGTGGGTTTTCGTCGTATCGGAACTTCATGAGTTTCCTTTGACTGAACCTCTTTTGCTTTTCCTAAGGATAGTATCACACCATTGCAACCTTCAGGGTTTGTAGATTGATAAAGATAGCCTATGACCCTTTTGCCCCTTGGTGTGGGGTTAACACATGTCGCCTTCCCTCCATCGTAGTTATGCATCTTCGTTCAGGATATTGCCCCAGTTGGACTAATCCTTTCCCCCAAGTTATCGTAGAGTGTTCTTGAGTGTATCTATGAGGGAACTTCTTTGTTGAACTAATCCTTGCTCGATGGCAACCTTTATTGTATTTACAAACCCATTACGGAAAGGCATGGACATGCGGCTGGCATGATGAAAGGCATCCTTTTCCCTCCTTGTGAGACCCAGTTCGTTCTCGATAATTTATCATCCTTTCTCCATAGTTTATGATCCTTTGATTTTTCTCCATGAGTCTCGGGAACTCGCCTAGCACGGAAAGTGTGGATGTGGGCGAAGATAGAAATGCAAATGTAAATGTATGAATGCATGAAAATGCAAATGCATGCGTATGCGAGAGACTCCTTGTATTATAACTCCGTGTATGCAATGCAGACGTGTGACATATGATTCTAATGATAGCCTTAGAGGCGACATTAGACCCTAGTGAAATCCTTGCAAGATAGATGTTATGACACGCCAATGGAAATCCCTTAGATTAGGGGGTATGCAGAAGGTAGAGGCTGGTGACCGTTCAAGACAGTCACCAAGTCTCATGGCCATCGAGAGGCCAATCAACATGCATAAATGAAGGTGTCCTTCATGGGAAGGACATGCTCGAAATTAGAGTCCTTGCAGGCCAGGGAGTGCGTAGGAATACCTGCAAAATTAGAAGCAAGACATTCGCAGTATATAAACTGCATATATAATAGGCACGTGAGCACATAAGCCCTAGGTTCATAGGTTCGACGTAGCGGCTTAGGGTGCCTACCCTTCCCATTGGTATGTTCTAGAAGGTCTCATGGGGTCGTTCGTAGCCGCCGAGACTTGTTGTCTCTTTGGATTTTAGAACAACTCATTGGTCCATGAGGTTCGAATTTTAGGGGTTGGTTCCTAGAGAGATCAGCTAAATACCCAGTCCAGCCCTCAACAAGGTCGAGCCTCGTATCAGACCTTTCCGAATATTTAACCCACTCTGAGTGGAATTATAACAAGACTCGTAGGCGATGTAGTTCCCCTCTGGTCTTAATTATAATTCCCACGCTTAGGCTTAACAGCAATAATATATAACCCAACAGTGCAAATATATATTAATATAACATTTAAACATTTAATGCAAATATATTAACATAAGCAATAAACATTTAGGCAAATAATAAAAATTAAATAAATAAATAAACAGAAATTAAAAATTTATTTAAAAAAATGAAAGTACTTGTTTATTGTCTTATTGGCATTCATGCTTGGCTAAAACATAGAAGCAGCTGCATGTCATACTGTGTACTCTTGCATATATTAATAAGTTCAAAACAGGTACTGAAGCAAGATGTTACAAGTAATGTCATGACATCAACCATGACATCGCGCCTGCAGAACTAAGGAAGAAAGGCTCAGTTTGGTTTTAAAGATACAAAGCCTTATGGAATCCTATGTGGCGCAGTTTTAAAGGTCAAAGAATCAAGTCAGAATATTGAAGAATCAAATCTGAAGATTGAAGATTCAACTGTTACTAATTTAGGAGATAAATTAGG
Source organism: Vicia villosa (assembly GCF_029867415.1). NCBI lineage: Eukaryota > Viridiplantae > Streptophyta > Magnoliopsida > Fabales > Fabaceae > Vicia > Vicia villosa. The sequence continues at coordinate 43,455 of NW_026706640.1, forward strand.
TAACTTATGATTAAAAGACCTTGCTTGTAGCAGAAGAAATCTGCTGATTTGTAACAGCAAGGAGTGTTGTGATTTCAAGCCCAAGTCCAACTAGAATTAGGTTATATATAGGATTCTTTGTAACCTTGTAAACCTAACGATCATAATGTAGACATTAGGATTTGTTGTGTAAGTGAACCTCCCGAGTTGTGGGAAGGTCACCATTGTCCATCTCAAAGCCCGTAGGCAGGAGATGTGTTGTTATTCTCGAAACTGTTAAGTAAGAGAATTATTGTTCTCACTCTAAGCCATTAGGTATGAGTTGAGTATTGTTCTTGAAGGAAGCTTTTAAGCAACTTCAAGATAGTTCTAAGGTGGGAGTATTACGACTCTTAGTCTTAGGATAATTGTGCTGGAAGTGTAACTTCTATTTGAAGAATAACTGGTACAGTATTGATCTAGGAAGAGAGATGGTGATATCTCGTATCTAAGTGTGGTATCTTAGATAGAAGGATCATTGGGTAGTTATTAGGTATACTGTGGCAGTTGCCTGCAAACCTGAGGTTGTTTGTAAGAAAATAATACTACTGATAGTGGACTTCTCTCCTGGCTTGGTATGCCCCCAGATGTAGGTTGTTTGAACCGAACTGGGTGAACAATTCTGTGTGTTATTTACTTTCTGCTGTGTTAATTATACGATGTCACAACATCAGGGATGACATCCGGTATTCAATTGTTAAGCAGTCTGTAACAGAACCAGTTCAGAGGTGACTCTGCATAATTCAGCTATGCAATGTTTATAATGGTTCTGTAGTTTGTATGATCTCAGATTAATCATGGTCAGAAGATATTTTAAGAGATCAGTTGTAATACCCTGCATAATATATCTGCACAGCTAGATGTCTTAACATCGTGCTTGACATCTGAGACTGTCATACCAGAATTTCAATTGGTATCAGAGCGGGCATCCTGTCTGTTTCTGGATGAGATCTTTGGGAGATACTTTCTGGTTTTATGCAAGGTAGATGATGTAATCAACAGATAGAAGAGGAAGACAACAAGTGGCAGTTGGCTTTTCTCTTGTCTTGGATTAAATCACTCTTGGGCAGAAGGGTGATAAGATTGAAGACTCAAGAAGATGTGTGTGCTCTAAGCTGGTTGATTGTGTGTGCTGAATGTTTTTGATTGTGATACAACATTAATAAAGAACCATGAAGGGAGCATGAAGTCTGAGTACTGAGAAAGATTGTGTTCAATGAGGAATTGAACAGAGGGTGCGCTCTTGAAGACATGAAGATGCGTCTTATGTCTTCCATTCATCAAAGTACAAGGAAACATGTGTTGTCCTGGATAAGGGGAAAGTATTACTGTTGTTGTGCTGATTGTGTTTCCAACATGTTGTTTTTCTTGGTGGAAGGTGAGATTACCAAGGATGTGTGTGATGTCACACCTCATGTGATAACTTGCTCTGCTTAATCTGGAAGTGAAAGCAGACAAGGTACTGAAGCTTGAAGAGCAACACTATTGTCAAAAGTGGCAGCTTTGACTTAGTGTGGATTGGAATGGGCAGATTCCAATCTGGATGGCAGTAGTGTTCTAAACTACTTTCATGTTGAAGACTTCATATGACATGAAGAGAGTTACTTGATCTTAAAGTTGTAAGATCTTGGTAACTAGGTGTGTTTGACCGGTGCCAGGACCAGTTTGTTGTGTGAACATAGGGGTGTTCATATTGTTTGGTCCCTAGAAGAGAAGGATGGACCAAACTGTAGGTCTGCTAGACCAAATTGACCAGTAGATGTTGTCCAAGAAAGTAAAATTCAGAAGATTCAAGCGGGAGTGAATATTCTTGAATCGCCTTGTTCAACATTCAACACAGTAAAGACTATGATAAGGTAATATCTGTTACTATCTGATCATGAGTAGGTTTTTGGGTCTAGTATGTAGCTTGAAGATGAAGCAAGCTATTTGTTAGGGTGAAACCGTTGTTATGCCCTATGTGTGTTGCTTACTATTATAAGATGTGGAGTAAGCAATGTGTTTTCTGTTAAAATGAGACTGTTTTCCGCTGCTTAATCTATAGATCACAGTCTAAGGTATTTCAACAGAAAGTATTTTAAGAAGATTCCTACAGCCATAATTGAAGTGTCAAAGATACTTGAGTAATCTCTCAAGTCCACTCATTTTTGACATGGTTCATTATTGCTGATGAATGACTCTTGATCAAAGCCATTCATAAAATCTGCATGCGGTTTCCTGAAAGGAGGAATAAATGTCACACTAAAAGTTGTGACATCTGTGCTGGTATGCAGCTACCAGTTGAAGAACAGATGTTCTGGTGCTAAACAAATGTAGTGTGAGTACATATGTTTGGAACCTACTCCTGACCTGGAAGAGGAGACATCTGACTATGATTGATCAGGACACGATCAATTAGTAATTCTACAACAATGTTCATACATGTGGAAATTACTTATTTTGCTCAAAGTGCCATAACTGATTTATGAAGGTATACCTTTCTATCCCTTTATACAAATAAAATCAAGATGAGCTTATATCTGGTATTTTCTTCTGATCAAAGGAACCAGATGTATATTGTGATTCATTACCATAGAACAGTTGTTGGAACTGAATACTGTGTCTTATACATAGTGAAATATGGTTATGAGTTGTGAACCTCCTTATGTTATATTCATAGAAGGAAGTTATGTTGAAGAATCAAGGATGTCAGAAGGTCTGACTAACTCAGTGTCATGCCATCCTTAAAGTCTATTCCAGATATCTTTTGAGGGAATCTCCTCTTTAGGTATAGACTATGGCATCCACCATCTCTTAATCAGAGTGAGAGTCTGAAGTAGTATGTTGAGATGCTGGCTATTTTTTTTCTTGGTTATGCTGATAAAGAACTCTACTATCTCCACCAATCGGTTATGAACAAAGTTATTAGAGATGTTAATCATTCCAAGTTATCCTACTACAAGCTACAGTAAGTGGCAGACTGTATATTGTATAGCAAGTAACTAAGTATTCTAAATTTGGAAACTGTGGCAAGTCCAAGTGAAGGAAGCTTTAAGTTCAAAGATATCCTCTGTTTGTATAAGTGAGGGGGAGTAAAGGAGTTTGAAGATCAGCAATGACAAAGTTAATCTGCATTTAATCTTTATGAAAAGTCTATGACTAATCTCAAAAGCAGATAAACAATGTCGTATAAGATGTCAGGACATAACTCACAACATGTTTTATCCTTGAAACCAGCAAGGAACATTCATTGATTTATCAACTAAAAAATATGTTTTGATGGTGTGTATCACTTGTTCTGATATGGTGCATGATCCAACCATTGCACAAGTACACCTGAAGCAGAATTCTCAAATAAACATCTCTTGATCAAGACATTTGTTAAAATCTAGGTATGTTATGCATTATGCTCAGGTTTATTGAGTCCTTTGTTTTCGTTTTTACTTTCAGTTTCTGAGTCTCTTATAGTTATTATTATAAGTCTAGAGTTTAGGTTATGTTTATCAAATTGTGATAAACACAGGGATTAAGGGTAGTGTTCAGATTCTGTCAAATCTAAGGTCAATCTTTGCAGTTGTTTTGCATAAGATTTTGAGTCTTTTCTTTGTTTAGAGTCTTTAATTCTAGTCTGAATACATGTTGCTTCTTGTATTCTCTGTTGTTCAATATAGATGTGTTGTCTATTTTGAATATGTCTTGGGTGTCTATAGTCTTGAACATAGACTGTCTTGTGTTCTGAGTCATCCAACATAGAAAACTGGTTTTTCTATACTAGTAGATGGATGGGCCAAGTTATTGCATTGTCACAGTAAGTATCCTCTTCTGTTCCATAGAGGAAATAGAGTCGTTGAATGGAATTTTGAAGTCAAAAAGGGGGGATAGTCTATGTCCTATATTCAAAGAAATAAAGTGTGCTTCCCAATGTAACAGACCTGAAATGACAATGTCTGATCTGATGTCGGGACATTAAAGAATAGATTCTCCTGCGTGTAATGTCATTGGTTATTCATTGAAACTGTTCTTGTCTTTAGAAACAGTCAAAAGAGGCTGGGCGGTGGTCAGTGTGTAACAGAATTCCTGCCCTCAATAAGCGCTCCACTCTATTAAAAGCCTTGACTATCGTTACTTCCTATGATCCTCCTATGGCTATAAATAAGCATATCTGCAGCAGGCTTCAGTTATCAGATCACTCAAAGATGTGTTTCCTATGTGTTTGTGTTGGGTGTGTCCAGATTTGGTATTGTGATGGGTTCCTCTATCAAAATCTAATCAGTATATCACAGGGTGGGGAAATCATGGATCTGTACCAAAGATGTTACAGAAATAACAATTACATGCATCCTCGTGTTCTGCCTTTAAGAAGGAAGACTTTAGTTGTGATTTGTGATCTGAGTTATGAACACAATTGTGATTTGTGTTCTGAGTTACAAGGGCTAGTTCTTGAAGAACTACAGTGGCAAGAATTTGTTCTCGTATCTTCTTCCTCATGTGCAGGGGGAGTTACAGGTTCTTCCACTGCATATTATGACATCGTGTTCATCCTTGTCATATTATGGCTAAAAAGGGGGAGAGAGAGTTGATGCTGATTTTGCTACTGTCAAAAGAAACAAAGGAAGATCTGAAGACAGAAGTAGAATCAGACTGACGATGTTATGATGTGGTCCAACCTCTGAAACCTGAAGGCTGAAAGTTGAAGCAGCTGCTCTTGAGTTTTCTTCTTACTTGTTTTTATTTGTTTAAATGTATAGTATGTATAGTTTTAGCCACAATAAGACAAAGGGGGAGATTGAAAGTACTTGTTTATTGTCTTATTGGCATTCATGCTTGGCTAAAACATAGAAGCAGCTGCATGTCATACTGTGTACTCTTGCATATATTAATAAGTTCAAAACAGGTACTGAAGCAAGATGTTACAAGTAATGTCATGACATCAACCATGACATCGCGCCTGCAGAACTAAGGAAGAAAGGCTCAGTTTGGTTTTAAAGATACAAAGCCTTATGGAATCCTATGTGGCGCAGTTTTAAAGGTCAAAGAATCAAGTCAGAATATTGAAGAATCAAATCTGAAGATTGAAGATTCAACTGTTACTAATTTAGGAGATAAATTAGGTAACTTATGATTAAAAGACCTTGCTTGTAGCAGAAGAAATCTGCTGATTTGTAACAGCAAGGAGTGTTGTGATTTCAAGCCCAAGTCCAACTAGAATTAGGTTATATATAGGATTCTTTGTAACCTTGTAAACCTAACGATCATAATGTAGACATTAGGATTTGTTGTGTAAGTGAACCTCCCGAGTTGTGGGAAGGTCACCATTGTCCATCTCAAAGCCCGTAGGCAGGAGATGTGTTGTTATTCTCGAAACTGTTAAGTAAGAGAATTATTGTTCTCACTCTAAGCCATTAGGTATGAGTTGAGTATTGTTCTTGAAGGAAGCTTTTAAGCAACTTCAAGATAGTTCTAAGGTGGGAGTATTACGACTCTTAGTCTTAGGATAATTGTGCTGGAAGTGTAACTTCTATTTGAAGAATAACTGGTACAGTATTGATCTAGGAAGAGAGATGGTGATATCTCGTATCTAAGTGTGGTATCTTAGATAGAAGGATCATTGGGTAGTTATTAGGTATACTGTGGCAGTTGCCTGCAAACCTGAGGTTGTTTGTAAGAAAATAATACTACTGATAGTGGACTTCTCTCCTGGCTTGGTATGCCCCCAGATGTAGGTTGTTTGAACCGAACTGGGTGAACAATTCTGTGTGTTATTTACTTTCTGCTGTGTTAATTATACGATGTCACAACATCAGGGATGACATCCGGTATTCAATTGTTAAGCAGTCTGTAACAGAACCAGTTCAGAGGTGACTCTGCATAATTCAGCTATGCAATGTTTATAATGGTTCTGTAGTTTGTATGATCTCAGATTAATCATGGTCAGAAGATATTTTAAGAGATCAGTTGTAATACCCTGCATAATATATCTGCACAGCTAGATGTCTTAACATCGTGCTTGACATCTGAGACTGTCATACCAGAATTTCAAAAAACATAACCACAAGACTATCCCTGCCATAGAGAGGCAAGTAGTCTAAGGGAAGGATCGGAATAGCCATTGTTAGGCATCCAGAGGATACCTCAGCACTTCGTAGGAAACTTCGAGGGACGAGATCATATTAGCGAATCGAAGGCATCATCATTGGGACCTATGATCTTAAGAATGAACCGAGAGCAACATTGCTGAGGTATCCTCGTATCCGAGGGACTTGGCTATTTTGCACTAAAAAACACAAGGCAACAAGGCAACAGGCAACAGGCAACAAGAGAGGTTACCCCAAAAGGTGGGTGTGTGGCACAATCACGTGGTTAACTTCGATTATATTTATCATGTAAAATTAGCGATTCTATGTTCAGTTCGAGGTTACACTCCCTAAATTACTAAACACGTAGTAATAATAATAAGCAGTGTTAAGTGCCTTCAATGCCACACAATACAGTCCAGGAGCAAATACATGATAAGCCATGTGGAGGGGGAAAAAAGCAATAAAGTAAAAACCCCAATAAAGCAAATAGACTGACACAAGTAATAATTTAAGAGAGGAAATAAAAAAGATGGGTTTTAGGGTTACCGAACATTTGAGCTTTGGCCGGTTGGTCAACCCTGAAAATTGGAAAAGGAAAAATAAACAGAAGGGTGAGTATATTACCAATTCATTAACGATTGAAACTAACCCTATTTTTGGGCAAAAGGCAAAATAAGAATTAAAATGATATTTAAACAAAAAAAAGAGTTAGAACTTAGCTTTTTGATCTGATGGCGCATGGCTGAAGGATTTTGGTTACCCCCGAAAATTAGCCACGAAGAAGAAAAATGTTAGTGCATTAAAGACCTCAACAATTATAACGTGGAAGATCAAAAATTAAAATAATAATAATTTAGGCAAACACACGAACAGGCAAAACCCCAAATAGGGAGCAAGTTAACCAGGGTTAATGGGCAAGATCTACCAGTAAACCTAAGACTACTAGGGTTTATAAATGGATCGAGGTTAACAAACCAAAAAAAAATTACTTGATTAAAAGTATATACAAAAATAATTTTTATTGTCTAAAAACAATTATTGATAAACTTGTAGAAAAATCGAGTTCACGATTAAAAAATAAATAATTATAATTTTACTATAAAAACCAAGTTATAAAAATATAACTAACAATAATCATAATAGAAAAAGAAAATAAGAAAATAAAATATAAGTATTTATGTAATTAAAAATAAAAAGAAAATTAAAAAACTTAGCTCTGGATTCTGTGTGGTTGGCATGTGATGTTCCATGGTGGAGTAGCAACTCTGATCCTTCAGATCTGACCTCATGAGAGATCCAAGGGCTGGTACCTGAGGGAGTATCGTGTCTATGCAGAGGTGCGCTATGCTGAGATTCACACGCCTGGTTTCGAACCCAGGCTAGTGAGATTCACCACTCTTGCCTTTGCCAGCTGCACTGAAATTCTTGTTTGTTAGTATAATATGCGATAAATAAAAATATGTAAATAAATGTTATATGGGAAATTCAAAGATCAGCCAAGATGTGGCCCCTGCACCATGATTAACCAATTAAAAGGAGAGAGAGGCGACTCGAATTTGCATTGGCCAATAACAGAACGAGAATACGCCATGTGTGCTTTGACTGGCTCCTGGGAAATTCAAACCACCATCCACGGCGGCGGAAGCCATCTTCTCGGATGCTTATCAATCCTGCAACCTACGAAATCAACTAAAACAAAAAATAAAAACGACCAGTCCCCCTAATTAAGGCCCTGCGATTCTCATGGTGTGGTTATTGAGGCCTAAAAACGTTTGTATCATGAGATACGGAGCTCCCTAGAGTTCGTGCCCTAGCCATGGTGGCTTTCGAGTCACGCGTTAAACCTTTGCTTTAAAGCATCAATCCTTCTCTAATGAGTCCCCTGAGGCGATACAAGCAATTGAAATCTATTAATAACGTGTAGATTAGCAGTTTTGAAATTGTGAAACCTACCAACCGGAGCAGCTTCAAGTGACTATTCTGGGCATCGTTTGGATTGCTCAAGGTCTTGAATCAGCTACTGGCAGGGTTAGAAAGGTGAATAAATCGCTGGAATGGACTAATGATGGTTGCACTTGAAATCCTTTCTTACCATAGTTTCTTTGAAATTTTTTGCAACTTTGGAATCCTCTTTTTCCTTCAAAAAAAATCGCCCTCTTGTGCTGAACATATTGTTGTATATATAGAGGGAAATATTAGGGTTAATAACTTGGAGAAAAATCATGTTTTGATTGGAAAAGATTTGATTCAAAAATTACACTAAATCTTTCTATTTTTGTCTCAATATTGATTCAATATTTTCCAATCACATTCATCACGAATTTTCCATCAAAATAAGCATATTTGGATGATTGGATTTGATTTGGAATATTAATCTTTGATTTAAACTAATTATTTCATATTTTACATGATATATTAGTATTTAAATGAATTAAAATTCAAATAAATAAAATAAATGTGATAAAAATAAAATAATTAGTTTAAGGACGTTTATAAAGCCCATAGACATGTTTGGGATCCATTCTTTAGGCCCATTAGTCCAAAAACACCAAATTGTGCAATTAGGGTTTTGTGTATTTCTTAAGAATCGATCAACTTCTGAGCCTCGTATCTCCTTCAATTTTTATCATATGAAGGTGTTCTTGACCATTTTATAAAGCTCAAGATGTCTTATAAAACCTCCCTTTCTTTTCATCTCAATTGAGTTTACCATGTTCAAGTTATGAGCTTTGAGAAAAAATGACTTTTTGCGATCCTTTAGAAGGACCTGTAATGTTTTGGCTCATATCTCTTAAATGGTGCATTTTTAGACTTGGCATGAGAGAGACAAAGTTGTAGAGAATTCAACTTCCTTCAAAATGAGCTTTGGATGGAAAAGTTCTGATGTTCCATATAGGAGTTATGGCTGGTCAAAGTTCAGTTGACTTTCTCCTGTGAAAACCCTAATTTAGAAACTTTGGATTTTGTTGATTTCTAAACTTTCCTTGATGAATCATGATCAGTCCTTGGTCAAATGGTGAATGATACTTCAAAATAAGGTTGTTGACAAAAAATCAGGAGTTTTGACTATACTTTGACTCCTGTTGACTTTTAGGTCAAACTAGTCGACTGTTGACTTTTTGAGCAATTGAGTGGTCAATACTTGGAATTAAGACCTGAATTTTGTTATAGAGGTAGTTTGAAACATCATAAGCAATATGAGATGCATTGGAGCCTTTGATCCATTCATTTTCTTCAGAAAAACAAAAACTATAGTTCCTTGAACCATTGTTTAGGAGTAGGTGTCTTTGAGCATTGTGCCTTGGTATGAGTTTGAATAAGAGGAATGAGATGGGAAAATTTTGAGGTATGACACACACCTTCGACCATACAAAGATTCAAAATACAAGCTCTCAAAAGATCCTCAAGCTACTTAATCGACTTCTTCGTTTGACCATCAGCTCGCGGATGATAAACAGAACTCAAATACAACTTAATAATCAACGCACTTTGCAAACCTTTCAAAAATCTAGAAGTAAACTTTGGATTTCTATTAGAAACAACACTCGACGAAATACCATGACAACTCACAATCTTCTAAAAATACAACTTTGCAAGTCTTTCCATCGCATAATCCATGCTTATCGGAATAGAGTGAGCAAATTTCGTCAATCCATCTACAATGACCCAAATCGCCTCACAATTACTCGATGTCCTCGACAAACCCAAAACAAAATCCATAGAAATGTTATCCCACTTCCACTCAGGAATGGATAACGGTTGCGTCAAACTAGACGGGTTTTGATGTTCAATCTTTTACTTCTAACAAGTCAAACACGAATACATAAATTCTGAAATATCCCTCTTCATACCTCGCCACCCAAATAACTTTCCCAAGTCTTGATACATCTTAGTAGCACCAAGATAATTACTCAACCACTTCGATGCCCTTCATCCAAAAATTCTCTTTTTCAAATTTGAAACATCACGAATTGATCGGCCACCAATTTCACCTCGTTTCTATGTTCGGATCAATGGAAAAACACTTCATTCGGTGGTAGTTTTAATCGTTTTAGTCTTGTTCTTTCTAGTTTTGCGTATTTTCATATTTGAGTTTGATGTGTTATCTTTTCTAGTTTTTGTTGGTTTTTCTATTGCTTTTGATCTTGTATTGGTAGTGTTTAAGTGTTGCAGGAACAGGGCACGATTCGAGTCAAGGAAAAGTGGTTTTGGCGAGACAGAGCTGTGACACGGCCACCTGTGTCCTGTGACACGGCCGTGTCACACTTGCTGAAGGAAAATATTTCAAAATCTTGGAACCATTAAGTCAGAAGTCTGACACGGCCACCCGTGTCCCATGACACGGCCGTGTCAGACGCGTGCGCAGAAAAAGTTTTATTTTAAATCTTTGGACTTTGTCACTTAAGGAAGGGCATGATGGACTTTTCAGAAGAGAATATTTGCTGAGAGTTATTTAGTCACCGTTTGGAAAGGAGAAAAGCACTTTTTGATAGCCGGCGAACGTGAAAAAGAAGATTGAGAGCACTAGGGCTTGGAGCGAAGAAATCTTCAAGAGCATCCGCGATTGAAGATCAATTCCGATTCAACCAATTGTAATGTCTTCATCTTTAATCATTGTTATGCTAACAATTGTCATGAGTAGCTAAACTCTTGTTAGGATTAATGTCCCTGGATCATGTGATGTAATGAATAATCTTTACCGTTATTTTCGGATTATCTTTATGAAATTCAGTTTATGATTAAAAGTTCTTATTGCTTCAATATATTGGAAAATATATGTGTTGATTTACGGTTGGGGTTTTGTCGGACAAACTGCCTCAATGCTTTTTTAATCATAAAGCTATAATTAAGAATCACTTAGGAATAAGGGTTTGATGCGTAGCAATCAAATTATCCGGGCTATGTCTTATAGAATCTTGAGATAAAATTATCTTGTTAAGGAATTGAAAGAGGGTTTTAATCTCAAGAAGTTTTTCACTAAGGAATTGGGGAAAATCAATGTTCGGTGTCGATAGTCGAGAATTTCTAAAGTCAATCTGTTAATTGGTAATTATTTCATTACAGAGCAATTCATACATCTATCCTAACTAGTTTCATACTTTTTCATTAGTCAAAACATTTAAGCCTTTTATTTTACTTAAGCTGTCATTTCAATTAAATAATCAAATTCAAATACCCCGATGAATTTTTATTCCATTGCACTATTCTAAAACATATACTTCCTACGCAGTCCGCGAGTTCGATACTTGGGAAAATTAATCCACTTATTACTACATCGGTAAAAATAATACACTTGCTATTTTACCGGTCAAGTTTTTGGCACTGTTGCCGGGGACTGCCAAATTATAAGTTGAAGAATAGTTCAATTGAATTTTTGTTGCTCTGCAACTAAAATTATTTTTTTGTTATTTCATATTTCTGATATTTCATTCGCTTATTACTAACAATCGTTTAATCTTTTTATGCGAGGTAAGGCCTCAGCAGAATTTCTTTTTGACGCAGAGCCAAAACGATCATTACGAGCTAGACTTCGAAAAGCAAAGCAAGAACGACTGGAAGCGTTAGAAGACATTCTGACAGACTCGGAATCTGATAACGAGGAAATCCTATCTATTCATTCTGCATTCAGATTCAGAGGCTGAAACAATGGCAGCTCCCGTAGAAAGGCTGTTAGGTGATTATGGTGGAGCAAATGTTCCAACTGGACGAATGACAATTGTAAATCAACCGGTCGATGTTGCTCACTTTTACCTACAACCAGCAACGAATCGACAACTGGAGAAGAAACCATTTTCAGGAAGAATAAATGAAGATGCTAATAAGCATTTACAAAGGTTTCTTACTATGACAACATCTCTGAAGATAGAAGGACACTCTGAAGAAGCCAAGAAGTTGGTTATGTTTCCATTCACGTTAGCGGATGACGCTGAAGAGTGGTTCTACTCATTACCTGCTGGGAGTATTACCACATGGCAACAAATGGAGTCTACCTTTCTGAATGAGTATTTCCCTGCTACTGTTTATATTCGTAAGAGGTATGATATTGTTAATTTTAAACAGAAGGAAGGAGAATCACTTGGAGATGCTTATAATAGATTCAAGAGGTTATTGGTGGCATGCCTAACTCACAACATGGATGTCACTGAACAAATGCAGAATTTTCTGAATGGTCTTAAAATGAAGACTAAGCAACTGATTGACACAGCATCCGGTGGCTCATCCAACTTTTCAACAACCACTGGTGTTAAAAAAATCATAGAAGCTATTGCGGCCAATGAACACTTGGAGTTATATGACCGTAGTGTTAGCCAACCTGAAGGATTAGTGGATATGAAATTGTCAACGCAAGTTGTGAAAATAGAAGATCAGGTAGCTGCGGAAGTTGAGCGGAGATTGAAACAGATGGGTCTTGAAAAACAAACAGTAGCACAAGTTCAACTGGCTCAAGCAAGTCAACCGGTAGGGTGTGAAATATGTGGAGGACCTCATTTTACTGTTCAGTGTGTTGCTACAGATCAGCAAGTAGAGGAAATAAACTTCTTGAAACAAAACAACCCCTACTCAAATACCTACAATCCGGGGTGGAAAAATCATCCGAATTTTTCATGGAAGGTATGGCTCTCTACCTATAGACGTTTACCCGTTGCCATAGCTCCTGCATATCATAAACAACGCATTACGCAAAATAAATTTGTCGTAGGGCCATGGATCGATGGGGTTTAGCCCCCTGAACACAATGGTGGTCTTATTTTTGGCTAATTTCACCTGTAAATAAAAACATTAACATGGAGCTTGTAAAACCTAGCAATGGAGATCTTTCGTACAGGTGATTAAACAACAATTAACTTACCAAGAAACAATCATAGCATCATGGAAAACGTAAATATGCGATCGAATTATGTCCATGATGCATAAAATATCGAATTCGAACTCAAGCTTATGGAGGGCAAACCTTGAGTTATAGAGATCGATTCTGAGCACTTTAACTTTGGGGAACGACTGGAAATCCTTCAATGATGCCCCAGGAGTGTGTTTGAATCTACAAAACTCCTTGAATCAAGCTCTAACTCCAAAAACCGATTTAACTTTATTTGAGATTTTTTTAGTGTGGTTAGGGTTCTTGGAGGCTGCAAAAACGTGTCCTTAAGGGTCATGAATGCTTGTGCATATATAAGAGATCCAATTAGGTTAAGAAAATTTGATTGAATTTTCTTGAATCCATGATTGATAACTTGATTGGAATATGGTTTTACAACCTTCTAATTTGGCCAAATTCAATCCAATCTCACCAATATTATTTTGCACGAATTTGGATGGAATATATGATGTTTAATTGATTGAATTTGATTGTAAATCAAATCCAAATCAATTATCATTCATAATTATTTGATTATTTGACTTAAATCACACTTTTAAATGAATAAAAATCAAATAAAATCAAATATTCATCAAAAATTTGTGGCCTTGAGATTGGATGCCTTTGATGACTTAAGGAACAAAATTGGATCTTAATAGGTTGGGCCCCTTTGCAAGAAAATCCAATTTGGCCCTTATTTGCATCATATACTTTACCAAAAAATGACCAACTTTGACAAAGCATATCTCCCTCGGTAAAAAAAGGTATAGAAGTGTTCTAGGAATTTTTGGAAATCCCGAGATTTCCAATACAAGACACTTTGGAACATATTTTGCATTTGAGGATTTTATCTTGATGATATTAGTCCTGACAAAAAATAGTTTTTTGTGAACTTTCAAAAAGACTTGTAATGTTTTGGCTCACACCTCCCAAATGAAGCATTTTTGGCCTTGGCTTTAGAGAGACAAAGTTGTAGAGAATTCAATTTCCTTTAGAATGAGCTTTGGTTGGACAATTTCTGATGAACCATTCAAAAGTTATGACTAGTCAAAGTTCATTTGACTTTTAGCATAAAACCTTAATTTGGAAACTTTAACTTTTGATCGAATATTGAGTTTTCCTTGATGATTCATGATCAAATATTGATCAAATGATGAATGTGACTTCATATGCTTGATGTTAACCAAAAATTAGGAGTTTTGACTGTGAATTGACTAGAGTTGACTTTTAGGTCAAACTAGTCGACTGTTGACTTTTTAAGCATTTGACTGGGCAATCTTGTGAGTCAAAGCTTGAAACTTGATAGGAGGATTCTTTGAAGCATATGGTAAGCCATGAAGTCAACTTGAGGCTTTGGAAACTACTCTAGTTGGAGGCTTGTTGCTTAGGAGACATGTAAGTATGCCCAATTCTTGCATAGTCTTGAGCATTTGAAAGTCAGATGAGTCAAAATATCTTGAAATATGATGGGAAAATTCTGGGGTATGACACCCATGGTAGGGGAAATATCCGCAAAAGGGGTGAGATATCAAACATTATAAAGGAAAGTATGATAATACATATAACAAAGGTAAGATCATACACAATTCACCACTTCTCAATATAAGCAATTTGCATCAAAACAATAATGTTAACTATTCACTATAACAATGTATTCAATTTTACAAGTATGTCATTCAAGCACATAATAACATACACTTCATAATCACAACGGAAATTAATACAACTATCAACAATGGCAAAACATGGTTCATATATTCCACATATATACATATATCATCAATACATATATATTCGCATTCTCAAGGTGGAGCGCCTAGCCACTGGGATGAAAGCTCTAAGTTGATATATATTTGCATTTAATTATTGTTATAGTATCCAACTAATTATTTGCATTTAATTGATAATCATATACAACTAATTATATACTATTTACTGTAACTTTTTTTAATATATAGGTTTTTTTAATACTATGTTTCATAGTATCCAACTAATAAAGTTAAACATATACTATTTACTATATATTTTATAATATTTATTTTACTACTAAAGTTAATTAAATTATAAACTAGATTAAATTAACATAAAATAATATTAATTAATAACGTTAATAGTAAATTAAATTAAATATAAATTGTTTAAATTAAATTAATTAACATAAATATAACGTTAATAGTAAAATAATATGAAATAAATTAAATAAAAATAAATTAAATTAAATTAAACATAAACGTTAAATTAAATTAAACTAATATTAATTAGAAAATATAAACTAAATTAAATTAATATAAAAAAATATTAATTAATAACGTTGACAGTAAAATAAATTAAATTAAATTAGATATAAATTAAACTAATTTAATATAAATATTATTAGTTTATATTTTATAATTTAGTTAACTTTAATAGTAAAACAATTATTAATTATTATTTTGTAATTTAACTTATATTAATTAAATATTAAATTTGTTTTACTAATAATGAGTTTAGATAAATATAAAATATAAATCTGTTACTGTTAACGTTAATTTTTTTTACTAATAATATTTGTTTTACTGTTACTGTTAATTTGTTTTACTTATAATAATATTTGTTTTACTGTTACTGTTAATTTTTTTTACTATTAATTAATAGTTAGTTATTATTAGTTTGGAGATATGGTTGCTTTACTATAGGTTGATATGGTTGTTTTATAAAATAATAATTAATATTTGTTTTACTATTAAAGTTAATTAATTATAAAATATAAACTAATAATATTTATATTAATTTAGTTTAATTTAGTTTATATTTTATTATTTAATTATTAACAGTAAAATAAATATTAATTATTAGTTTAGAATTTAATTAATATTAATTAAGTGATAAATATTAACTAATAACTAATAATTATTAACTAATAATATTTATATTAATTATTATAATTTAGCTAAGGCATTTCTATAACAAAAAGCAACATGCAGCCTAGTGGTAATGGTATTGGGCATGTATGCTTTGTGTCCTGAGATCAACACCCACTAGGATCAATTTTTTGAGCATTTATATTTAACATTTTTAAAACCAAACAATAAAATAAAAATGCCACGTGGAATTACAATAAATAAAAAATAATAAAAATGCCACCTAAGCCAACCACGTTATTAAAAATAATAAAAAGAATTAAAAAAAATTGCCACATCAGACTTTTTAGTGAGGTGACGTGAAAAAGATTCAAAATCAAACTTCTGAAATTTTACAAGGCATTTCTTGAAACTTTTTTTTTGGCAGGGGGTTTTTCAACTACACCCCATATGGCAGGGGGGAAAATAGGTATTAACCCTATTTTAAATCACAACATTAATCGCAACAAAAGCATCCAAAACAAAATCAAAAATTGCGGTCAATTTGCAAAATAATCGCAATATGCCAATATACCAAGTAAGCCAAAACAACTTCCAAATTAACATCTAACTCAATTAGAGATAACGTTAATTATCAAAATAACATAATTGACATAGAAATATATTAGTATCAACATAAATATTCAACCAAAACACAATTACGGTCAATTTCTCAAGATCCCGTAATTTCCTGATAAACCGATTGATTTATCCAAGTCTAAGTATTTTCCAATCAAATAAACTTATTGAAATTAATCCAACTATTAGTTTAATCGACCAATTAATATCATACCAAATTAATTCAATTCACTTCTATTTCTATTCCATTTCTAATTCTACAACAAAACCTATTATTTCACTATCAATGGTTTACCCATAACAAACACAACAATCTAATACATAAAGATCAACAATTGCACACAAATTATCACATTTTTATCATCACATTCCAACAAACCACCAAATACCCAAAATTGCAACATAGAAGAACATGGATATCAAGTATAGAATCTACCCACCATAACCCACCATCATACACCTCTTTATCATGAAAGAACCCCACCCATACCTTGGTAAATATGGACTCTTTCACCATAGCTCTAAGATTTTCTCCAAAAGAAATCCTTTCTAACATCATTTGAAGACACACCTAAAAACCAGTTCGGGAATCATCTTATCAGACGAACTTAAAACCCTCAAAATCAAAATCACTCTGATCAGAACTTACCTCTATGGGTCAGAAACATTGTGTCCAAGTATCGCAACGATCTAACGATTGGATTGAGAGATACGTCCGTTTTGCCAAGGTGACTCTATGCTGAAACTTGCTGCAAAAAATTGAGGCTTCCTCCATAATTTTTCTTCTTCTCTCAAGTGCTCCTCCCTTCTTTCTCCTCCAAAATGAGTTATGAGACTCAAACTCTAAAACCCTAACTATCTACTCTTACTATCTCTCTTATGTCAATTGGGCTTAACCAACTAATCCATCCATTATATTCTATCACTTAGGCCCATTTAGTTATATCTTTCTAATAATTCAATTAAGTCAAACAACACAAACACCCACATAATTAAATACTTAAATAATTATTATATCACATAATAACTAAATAAATAAGTAATTATCTAAAACACCAAATAATATAATTACTAATATAATTAATAAAAATATTAATAAAAATCAGGATGTTACAAAAATCACCTTGGAGGGTGGAATGGAGTAGTTAGAGTTACAAACGAACCAAAATAAAAATACCCGTGTTTTATATGTTGTTGTGAACAGAAAAAGAAACCACTTATTCAAACCCCCATTTCTAAGTGATTTCATAATCTTCACATAGCATATAAGTAACTATACTTCATCTACTGTCAATGTAATAAACTATACTTCATTTATAAATACTTGCAACAACATAAAAAGCATACATTTTAGGATGCACCTTTTATAAAAAAAAATTATGAAGTTCATCTAGTTTGTGAAGCTATGAAAAAGAAATACAAAGGTGGATGAAGTTTCTATAATAACCTCATTTTTCTTATATTTTTTTCCATAGCTATGCAAACTAAATTTATGGTAGCCACACATGTGGTTTATTAAGGTGGTGAAGACGAATCTGAAAATTGTGACAGCAAACATTTATCAACAACAACATACAACAATAGCAAAGCTTATGACGATGAAGAAAAGAAAAAATATTATGAAAATCATGTGAAAAACATCTTGTTTGTGAAGCTATGAAGAAGAAGTACAAGGTGGATGAAGTTTCCATCATAGCTTCATGCTTCTTATACTTTTTTCCATATCTACACAATAATACGCACCATAGCCAAAGTATAGTCTTTGTTAAGGTAGTGAAGACGAATCTAAAAAAAGAGAACACTTAATCAACAAGAACAACATGCAATAAACGAGGTAATGTGGAACTATCTAACAATAAGATGTAAGAAGAAGAATACCTTAATGTATGAAGCACAAGATTCACGAATAATGACGAAGAAGAGGAGAAAAAATGGGTGCTAGGATTTCATTGTGAAGGAAACGAAACTACTAACAATAAGTGAGAGTTAATTCGCTTATATATGGGAAAATTATTTCACAACGGTTATCTATCATCTGTATTGATAAGTATTTATTTATTATAAATATATCACAACGCTGGAATGTACCAACCGTAGTCATATCTTTGTAATTTTTTATATAAAGATAAATAAAAAAGAAAAAACGCGCCTTAACATTAACAAATATAATATGCTTGGATTCTTTCACTTGGTATGATGCAGCCTCTACAGCCTTTATAGCCCTCAAAGATGCCATGATGGCTGCCTCGATCTTGCGCTTGCGTGATTTTACTCAAGAATTCATCAAAGAAATAGATGCGTCCTGTAACGCCCGTAAATGTGTTTTTCTGATTAATTGTGATGATTGCTACATTTTCCTAATTTTACCGTTTTCGAGTCGAGTCAGTCGGTAAATATTAATTATGTTAATATTTTACTTATTACTTTCCATGTGTGTAATTATTATGTTTTGGGTGTTAATTGGTTAGAATTAATGTTTAGTGACATTTGGGCCAAAATTAGAATTAATGAGAGTT
The DNA here is from genome assembly GCF_029867415.1 of Vicia villosa. NCBI lineage: Eukaryota > Viridiplantae > Streptophyta > Magnoliopsida > Fabales > Fabaceae > Vicia > Vicia villosa. Next base: position 62,359 of record NW_026706640.1, read on the forward strand.
AAGTGGGTGAAAATGAGAAGTAGAGAAATAGAAAGAGATATAGAGAGAAAAAGAGATATTTTGAGATAGAAAGAAAGAGAGATATTTTGAAGATAAAGAAAGAAACTTGTGAAGAGAAGAGAAGAAGAGAGTTGTAGAATCCAAACCAAGCTAGAGCCAAGAATCCAACCAAGGTAAGGGGGATGAATATAGTTTATCTTGATTGTATGATCCTTGTAGTTTGTTTTTGTTCTTGTTCTTGAACATTTTATATGCTTTTGCCAAAAATGTTAGGTTATGAGTTTTGTGAGTTTTGAATTTATGAATATGATTTTGTGGTGTGTATGTGTTGTATGATGATAGATATCTTCATTGATCATGGTTGCTTTACATTTCCCCAGGTTTTTATTATTGATGAAGGAATTATTAGGTTATGTACATTTAGTGAATGAACCATGAATCTTTGGTTGTTAGCATGAATATATGGCATGTATGGATTGTGTAGGAGGTGTAGGGAAGTTCACATGAGGTTTTGGGATGGTTGATTTGGGTTTAGCAGGTCTGTTGCAGGACTGGTTTTTCTGAGTTTTCGCAGGTTCGCTAAGCGGCCCTGGGTCCGCTAAGCGGAAGAAGATATTTTTGGAAATTTCGCAGAAATCGCTAGTGCGCCGCTAAGCGGAGCTTCTTGCATTTTTTTTTTCATTTTGCTACTGGAATGTTCGCTAAGCGACCAGTTGCGACCCGCTAAGCGGCCAGTGCTGAAACTTGTTTTTCCAAACTTCGTTTTGCTCTATCTTTTGAACCGGAGGTCGTTTCTATGTGCCGTTCGAATCGTTATGAAGCTTATTGAGCATGCTTTATGATAAAGAGGAGTGTATTGGTGGTTGAATGAATTTTTCATAAATGTATTTTGTGAAATTATATTTGCTAATCAAGTATGTTATGACGATATATGTGTGTTGTGTGAATATGAACGCCTGAGTGGCAATTTTGATGATGTATCCGTGTGGATTAATATAACCGGTGTGATGTAGATATGTGACCGAGTTATATTGTTGTTGTTGTTGTTGTTATGTAATTGAGTCGTTTGTATGCACATCATGACATTTCATTACGTTAATGGCGGAATGCTATTAACAGGTGGCCTGAATTGGCAATTATTACCAGTGGGAGCTTAGTGCTCGGTAAAAAGGTGTATTTGCCCGAGTGGCAAGAGGTCATCAGTGGGGGCTAGATGCTCGATGACGGTTAGTCGTAGCTTACTGCTCGACAAAGGTGTATTTTCCTGAGGGAAAGAAGTCCCAGCATAATGCTCGGCAAGGTGTATTTGTCATAATGACAAGGAGGAGTTTTACTCTGGATTTGGTACCACATGCATACGCATAGTCGAGTCTCATTCATCATCGTCAGTCTTTATAATTTATGTTATCATTCATGTACCGCATTACTTATATATTGACTTATCGGATTATCTTGTTATATGATTCTTAATGATATTTGTGGGCATTACTATATTGATCATGCTTTCATTATGAATTATATTCTCACCCTTCTGCCTTAATGTTACATACTCGTGGGTAATGTGCAGGTGATCCGCAAGTGTAGGTGCTCTCTTTGTAGTCGTCCGTTTTGGTGTCGTCCTCTCGTGATACGTAACACCTAGGGGGGATCGAACACTTATTTTGTAGATAATGCTTATAGGATCCTTTTGATGTATATTTGATCCTTTAGATGCATTTGTATTATGTATTTTGGATACCTTCTCATGCGATGTATTTTGGAGGAATGTTGTGGATATTTTGTTACCGATGCATTTATATAAGCATGAATACATTCTGGTGTTTATGAATATCCGTCCTCTTTGATTATTTGTGTTACGCATCTTTTGCGAGTATGTTATGTTTGGTTTTGTGGTTACTTAAGTGTAACGCCCTAATTGTTTTATGAATTTAATTTTTATACTCTGATATTTGTACCTATATGCCTGGGTAGAATTGGGGTGCTACATTAGTGGTATCAGAGCGGGTCGGTCTTGTCCGACCAAGTGTCTTGTCGTTTGGTCTAACAATTCTTGTGTTATTCTTTGGGCTTACTTCTCTTGGTGTTATTGTGAAGTTTAGAGATGGCTGGACGTAATGACGCTGCTATTGCTGCTGCATTGCAAGCTATGGCTGAAGCTATGCATACGGATGAGAATGCAAGGTCTCGGAGTTTAGCGACTTTCCAGAGGGAGAATCCTCCTGTGTTTAAGGGAACGCATGACCCCGAGGGAGCCTTGACTTGGATGAAGGAGATGGAGAGGATCTTTCGTGTGATGGATTGCACGCAAGAGAAGAAAGTCAGGTATGGCACTCATCAGTTAGCTGTGGAGGCTGATGATTGGTGGCTGGAGACTTTGGCAAGGTTAGAAGCAACCGGTGAAGAGATTTCCTGGACGTTGTTCAAGAGGGAGTTTTTGAGGAAGTATTACCCGGAGGATGTCCGTGGAAAGAAAGAGACTGAGTTTCTGGCGTTGGTTCAAGGCAACATTTCTGTGTCTGAATATGCGGCAAAGTTTAATGAACTTGTGAAATTCTACCCACACTTTGTTGGTGAGGGGGCAGAATTTTCTAAGTGCATTAAGTTCGAGAATGGGTTGCGTTCTGATATCAAGAAGGCGGTAGGTTATCAGAAGATTCGGGTGTTTCCAGATTTGGTGGACAGCTGTAGGATTTATGATGAGGATAATAATGCTCATCATAAGGTGATTAATGAAAAGAGGAACAAAGGTCCGCAGAATCGTGGGAAGCCGTATGATGGAGGGAAGGGTAAGCAAAGGATGAATTATGGACCAAGGTTTAGTGGGGGAGATGCTCCTGCTAAGATTGTATGTTTTAAGTGTGGTAAACCTGGCCACAAAAGTAATGTCTGCTTTAGTGACGCAAAGAAATGTTTCAAGTGTGGAAGGGTAGGACATGTGTCATCCGACTGTGCATCCAAGGGAGTTGTGTGTTTTAATTGTGGTGAAGAGGGACACATGAGCGGTCAATGTCAGAAGAAGAAAGTTCAAGCTGGTGGGAAGGTGTTTGCATTGGCTGGAACTCAGACGGATAAGGGTGATCGACTGATCAGAGGTACTTGTTTTATTAATGGCATTTCTTTAATTGCTATTATTGATACGGGTGCTTCGCATTGTTTTATAGCCGATGATTGTGTTAAAAGATTAGGTCTTGTTCTGTCTAATTTGGGTGGTGAGATGGTTATCGATTTACCAGCCATGGGGTCGGTGACTACTTCTTTAGTTTGTAAGAATTGTCCGGTATCAATCTTCGGTAAGGACTTTACTGTTGATTTGATTTGTTTGTCGATGAACGAGTTAGACGTGGTTCTGGGAATGGATTGGTTGATGAATAATCGTGTCCATATCGATTGTTATCATAAGTTGGTGAGGTTTCCATTTCTTGAGAAGGATGTGGAATTTGATGTCTTATCTACCAAGGAGTTGAATCGACTGTTAGAAGATGGGGCACAATTGTTTGGTGTGTTTGCATCGTTGACTGTGGAGAGTCGAGCTGCAGTTGGGGATTTTCCAGTAGTGCGAGAATTTCCCGAAGTGTTTCCTGAAGACTTTTCTGATGTGCCGCCAAAGAGAGAGGTGGAGTTTTCCATAGATCTAGTTCCTGGTACGAGGCCTGTTTCTATGGCGCCATATAGAATGTCGGCATCAGAGTTAGTGGAATTAAAGAAACAATTGGAAGAGTTGCTAGCAAAACATTTTGTGAGGCCTAGTGTTTCACCATGGGGAGCTCCAGTTTTGTTGGTAAAGAAGAAGGATGGAAGCATGAGGTTGTGTATTGATTATCGCCAGTTGAACAAGGTGACGATTAAGAATAAGTATCCGCTTCCTAGGATTGACGACTTGATGGATCAGTTGGTGGGAGCCAGTGTGTTTAGCAAGATTGATTTAAGATCTGGTTACCATCAGATTCGGGTGATGGAGGAAGATATTCAGAAGACTGCGTTTAGGACTCGGTACGGGCATTATGAATTTTTGGTGATGCCGTTCGGGGTTTCAAATGTACCTGGTGTGTTTATGGAGTATATGAATCGCATATTCCATGATCAGTTGGATAAGTTTGTTGTGGTATTCATAGTTGACATCTTGATTTATTCTAAGTCTCCGGAAGAGCATGAGGAGAATTTGCGTGTTGTGCTACAGGTTTTGAGGGAGAAGCAGTTGTATGCTAAGTTATCCAAGTGCGAGTTCTGGTTATCAGAGGTGAGTTTTCTTGGTCATGTGATTTCAGGTAACAGGATTGCAGTGGATCCATCTAAGGTAGATGCAGTGCTACAATGGGAGGTTCCGAGATCAGTTACTGAGATCAGAAGCTTCTTAGGTTTGGTGGGTTATTATCGAAGATTCATAGAAGGCTTTTCGAAGTTGGCACTTCCGTTAACTCAACTTACTTGCAAGGGTAAGGCGTTTATTTGGGACATAGTTTGTGAAAGGAATTTTGAAGAGTTGAAGAGAAGGTTGACTTCAGCTCCGGTTTTGGTTTTACCTGATCCTAAGGAACCGTTTGTGGTGTATTGTGATGCATCGCATTTGGGGTTAGGTGGTGTTTTAATGCAGGAAGGTAAGGTGGTGGCTTACGCTTCGAGGCAGTTAAGGATTCATGAGAAGAATTATCCCACTCATGATTTGGAGTTGGCTGCGGTTGTTTTTGTATTAAAGATTTGGAGGCATTATCTCTACGGTGCAAGGTTCGAGGTCTTTAATGATCATAAGAGTTTGAAATACTTATTTGATCAGAAAGAGTTGAACATGAGGCAACGTAGGTGGTTGGAATTCTTGAAGGACTATGACTTTAGCTTGAATTACCATCCTGGTAAAGCTAATGTGGTTGCCGATGCTTTGAGTCGGAAATCTTTGCATAGGTCCGCTATGATGGCGGAGGAGTGGGAACTTTTGGAGCAGTTTCGTGATCTTAGTCTAGTATGTGAATTGACGCCAGGTAGTGTGAAGATGGGTATGTTGAAAGTGACGAATGATTTTCTGTCGACCGTTAGCGAGAGACAGAAAATGGATGTGAAACTTGTTGATTTGTTTATGGTGGCAAATCAAAGTGATGATGGCGACTTCAGAGTGGATGGTCAGGGTGTTTTGAGATTCCGTGGTCGAATTTGTGTACCTGATGATTCCGAGCTGAAAAAGATGATTTTAGAGGAAGGTCACAGAAGCAGTTTGAGTATTCATCCGGGAGGCAATAAGATGTATCAGGATTTGAAAAAGATCTTTTGGTGGTCTGGTTTGAAAAGGGATGTGGCTCAGTTTGTGTATGCCTGTTTGGTATGTCAGAAGTCGAAATTGGAGCATCAGCGTCCTGCAGGGTTGTTGCAACCGTTGGATATTCCAGAGTGGAAATGGGATAGTATTTCTATGTACTTTGTGACGAGTTTACCAAATACTGTGAGAGGTTTCGATGCGGTTTGGGTGATTGTTGATAGGTTGACAAAGTCTGCTCACTTTATTCCTATTAACATCACTTTTCCAGTTGCGAAGTTGGCTGAGATTTATATCAAGGTGATTGTGAAACTACATGGTATACCGTTGAGTATTGTGTCGGATAGAGATCCAAGGTTCACATCATATTTTTGGAAAGGTTTGCAAGAGGCTCTAGGTTCTAAGTTAAGGTTGAGTTTGGCTTATCATCCTCAGACAGACGGTCAGACCGAAAGGACTATTCAATCGTTAGAAGACTTGTTGAGGGCATGTGTTCTAGAGAAGGGAGGTTCGTGGGATACTTATCTTTCGTTGATAGAATTCACTTACAACAACAGTTTTCATTCTAGTATCGGAATGGCACCTTTTGAAGCGCTATATGGTCGTAAGTGTAGAACTCCATTGTGTTGGTTTGAATCGGGCGAGAGTGTGGTACTCGGACCTGAAATAGTAAGAGAGACTACAGAGAAGGTGAAATTTATTCGTGAGAAGATGAGAAGTTCACAGAGTAGGCAAAAGAGTTATCATGACAAGCGAAGGAAAGATTTGGAATTCCAAGCCGGTGATCATGTATTCTTAAGAGTTACACCTATGACTGGTGTTGGACGAGCTTTGAAATCGAGGAAGCTTACTCCGCGTTTTATTGGTCCTTATCAAATATCGGAGCGAGTTGGCAAAGTTGCGTATCGGGTGGCGTTACCGCCAAGTCTTGCTAATCTGCACGATGTATTCCATGTGTCTCAGTTGAGGAGATACATTGCGGATCCGTCCCATGTGATTCAGATGGATGATGTGCAAGTGCGTGAGAACCTGACGGTTGAGACGATGCCAGTGCGTATTGAGGATCGTGAGACTAAGACTCTGCGAGGCAAGGAGATCATCTTGGTGAAAGTCGTATGGTTAAGTGTGGCAGGTGAGAGTATGACCTGGGAGTTGGAGAGAAAGATGCGAGGCTCCTATCCTGAGATGTTTGTAGCAGGTAATCTTTATTTTCGAGGACGAAAATCTTTTAAGTGGGGGAGGGTTGTAACGCCCGTAAATGTGTTTTTCTGATTAATTGTGATGATTGCTACATTTTCCTAATTTTACCGTTTTCGAGTCGAGTCAGTCGGTAAATATTAATTATGTTAGTATTTTACTTATTACTTTCCATGTGTGTAATTATTATGTTTTGGGTGTTAATTGGTTAGAATTAATGTTTAGTGACATTTGGGCCAAAATTAGAATTAATGAGAGTTAAGTGGGTGAAAATGAGAAGTAGAGAAATAGAAAGAGATATAGAGAGAAAAAGAGATATTTTGAGATAGAAAGAAAGAGAGATATTTTGGAGAGAAAGAAAGAAACTTGTGAAGAGAAGAGAAGAAGAGAGTTGTAGACTCCAAACCAAGCTAGAGCCAAGAATCCAACCAAGGTAAGGGGGATGAATATAGTTTATCTTGATTGTATGATCCTTGTAGTTGGTTTTTGTTCTTGTTCTTGAACATTTTCTATGCTTTTGCCAAAAATGTTAGGTTATGAGTTTTGTGAGTTTTGAATTTATGAATATGATTTTGTGGTGTGTATGTGTTGTATGATGATAGATATCTTCATTGATCATGGTTGCTTTACATTTCCCCATGTTTTTATTATTGATGAAGGAATTATTAGGTTATGTACATTTAGTGAATGAACCATGAATCTTTGGTTGTTAGCATGAATATATGGCATGTATGGATTGTGTAGGAGGTGTAGGGAAGTTCACATGAGGTTTTGGGATGGTTGATTTGGGTTTAGCAGGTCTGTTGCAGGACTGGTTTTTCTGAGTTTTCGCAGGTTCGCTAAGCGGCCCTAGGTCCGCTAAGCGGAAGAAGATATTTTTGGAAATTTCGCAGAAACCGCTAGTGCGCCGCTAAGCGGAGCTTCTTGCATTTTTTTTTCATTTTGCTACTGGAATGTTCGCTAAGCGACCAGTTGCGACCCGCTAAGCGGCCAGTGCTGAAACTTGTTTTTCCAAACTTCGTTTTGCTCTATCTTTTGAACCGGAGGTCGTTTCTATGTGCCGTTCGAATCGTTATGAAGCTTATTGAGCATACTTTATGATAAAGAGGAGTGTATTGGTGGTTGAATGAATTTTTCATAAATGTATTTTGTGAAAAGATATTTGCTAATCAAGTATGTTATGACGATATATGTGTGTTGTGTGAATATGAACGCCTGAGTGGCAATTTTGATGATGTATCCGTGTGGATTAATATAACCGGTGTGATGTAGATATGTGACCGAGTTATATTGTTGTTGTTGTTGTTATGTAATTGAGTCGTTTGTATGCACAGCATGACATTTCATTACGTTAATGGCGGAATGCTATTAACAGGTGGCCTGAATTGGCAATTATTACCAGTGGGAGCTTATTGCTCGGTAAAAAGGTGTATTTGCCCGAGTGGCAAGAGGTCATCAGTGGGGGCTAGATGCTCGATGACGGTTAGTCGTAGCTTACTGCTCGACAAAGGTGTATTTTCCTGAGGGAAAGAAGTCCCAGCATAATGCTCGGCAAGGTGTATTTGTCATAATGACAAGGAGGAGTTTTACTCCGGATTTGGTACCACATGCATACGCATAGTCGAGTCTCATTCATCATCGTCAGTCTTTATAATTTATGTTATCATTCATGTACCGCATTACTTATATATTGACTTATCGGATTATCTTGTTATATGATTCTTAATGATATTTGTGGGCATTACTATATTGATCATGCTTTCATTATGAATTATATTCTCACCCTTCTGCCTTAATGTTACCTACTCGTGGGTAATGTGCGGGTGATCCGCAAGTGTAGGTGCTCTCTTTGTAGTCGTCCGTTTTGGTATCGTCCGCTCGTGATACGTAACACCTAGGGGGGATCGAACACTTACTTTGTAGATAATGCTTATAGGATCCTTTTGATGTATATTTGATCCTTTGGATGCATTTGTATTATGTATTTTGGATACCTTCTCATGCGATGTATTTTGGAGGAATGTTGTGGATATTTTGTTACCGATGCATTTATATAAGTGTGAATACATTCTGGTGTTTATGAATATCCGTCCTCTTTGATTATTTGTGTTACGCATCTTTTGCGAGTATGTTATGTTTGGTTTTGTGGTTACTTAAGTGTAACGCCCTAATTGTTTTATGAATTTAATTTTTATACTCTGATATTTGTACCTATATGCCTGGGTAGAATTGGGGTGTTACACGTCCAAGTGTGGCATTGGTGCAGTGTTGATGTTGGAAGGCCATCCCATTGCTTTTTTAGACTCAAATTGGGTCCAAAAATGCATCCAGCCTCCATGTATATTAAGGAATTGCATGCCATCACAGAGGCAGTGTTTAAATGGCGCCAATATCTGCTTGGCCATTTCTTTGTCACTCGCACAGATCATGAGAGTATTAAAGAATTGTTGCAGCAAGTGATTCAGACAACGGGAGAACAAGTGTTTGTGAGGAAGTTATTGGGTTTCAAATTTTATATTGAATACAAGCACGGTGTCTCAAATAGATTGGCGGATGCACTGACACAAGTACCTGCATAATGGCCTTTTGCTGATATGGAAGAGTTAATTGAAGGGAAACATATCACTAAGCCACCTTATTAGATGAAAGATTTCGCTAGCTATTGACATCAACAACAACTTCTATTTTCGATTAGAATAATGCTTCTATTATTTCCATTTCGTATTTTTCGCAAGTTATTAGATCAACCTTACTTTATATACTTGTAATTTGGCCTTTGAAGAGGCATGCTGATAGTAAAGAAAATTCCTTTTTTCCCTTATAATCTCTCTTCTCTTAATCTATTTTGGAGTTTACACTCACTCGAAGAGTGCCTTCCCTATATTCGACAATCTCTACTGTGTAGGTTGTATCACAATATCACGTTATTTTCTTCATTTGTATTGGCATCATGATATATTAATCTTAATGAATGTGTGCATGCAGGGATCAACAATTGGAGTAGCGTTCTTCACACATGTTGTCTTTAAATGAAGTTGTTGTAAATTATTAACAATAATTAATACTATGAGTGTGTTTCAAAATGACAAGAAAAATATGCTAGTGAATTTGAATTTTAAATTCGAAAGTTGTCAACACATCATGAAGTGTTGCAGAACGAAAACATGCAACTCTTGGTAAATATTGCAGTAGGCCAAGCATTGTAAGTTTTGGAAAAAGGAATTATTTCACCAAGGGACGCTACCTTGTGAAACAATACTAAAGTGGCCTATAAAAACCTCATTCCGGATTTAGTAATTCACAAAAACAAAATGTACATCCTCTTCACCGACAATTCCAGACACTCTTCGCTACATTCGAGTTTTCTTCGATCTTGCGCAAACTCGAGATGGCTGAATTATCCTGGGTATTCATGCGTAGAAACTCTAAGACAATTTGAGAGTGCTTGAAATACTATAAAAAAAGTGATTTCGTTCACGATTCGAGCCTCGACCCATTCATTTAAATTAATTTTCAAAAAATTTTATAATATATCAATTAATGGCTATTAAGGCTCTAGTTTCAAGCATCAAAGAGATGAGAGGAAATTGAAATCAAGAATAAAGAACCGACATTATAGGTCCGGATAGGTTTTATTGTTTCTCAAAGAGCACGGTAAAAATCATAATATCGATGTATTCAAATTTAAAGGTTATGGTTGATATAAGAACATGATTATCAATGTTATCATCTTCAACAATAATCAAAATATATATGTCATGCATAAATTAGTTAGTTTTTAATCTTGTTGGAATAATGATTGCAATATATATATATATATATATATATATATATATATATATATATATATATATATATATATATATATATATATATATATATATATATATATATATATATATATATATATATATATATATATATATATATATATTATATTTCTTGTGTTGATATAAAATATTACAATTGGCAGAATGCACTAGAATGAATATGCCCTCTATATATATTTTAGTATTCCGTTTCTGTACATATAAAACAATTATGCTAGAATTTGAAAAAATTTCATTATAAATCGTTGATTTTTATTTGAATCATTGTCTGTTAATGTATCATGAAGATTAACCTTGATTTAATAGTAATATTTGTCTATCATTAAATATGATTGTGGCACTGTATTGCAATATTAAGAAGCCATACATTATAATGTAAAAAATATATATTCACTGTATCCTAATATATTCATGTATATGTACACACACATGAACACACACAAGAGTAAGCATAAATAATATATATATATATATATATATATATATATATATATATATATATATATATATATATATATATATATATATATATATATATATATATATATATATATATATGAAAGATTATATATTTTAATTTGCTTAATTATAGTTCTTTTGAAAAGTTTAAATTGTATATAATGTTTTAGTAGTCTCTTATATTGTGTATATTATTTGTCTTTTACAAATGCTGGAACAATGCTATTAATATATAATAAAATGTAATTGTCTTGTACCAGTTGGTGCTTTAACGAATTTAACTAAACAAGTAGAAAATGTGTAAAATATGACAAGAATTTCTTTTATCTTTTCGACAAGAAAGAGTTTTATAAATTAATATTATATTACTATATTGATACTGCGTGGATTCTTTCCCTATACATACTATACTATGTTGTAATTTCAAACTTATTAATCACAGCAACAATGAAACCATAAAAATCCAGAATTGCAAGTATCTTAAAAAAGGTTTGTAACTTGAAATTATATAATTCAATTGTGATGCTTAAATTTTGAAATTATCTGTCAATTAAAGTTTATAATTTCAAATTACGCAATTGAATTATGATCTATATGCTATATGAATTGTTGGAATTCAATGAAATTTATTATTACAAGGCATATAAAGATCTATAAAAAATAGATTATGATTTTTATAGACATTTGTATTTGGAGTCTAATATAACTATTAATCCTGATATGTGGAGTTACGAGAACCTTATCAAGGAGGATAAGGAATCAAAGAACCTCGTGAGGAATGTTCTTCGCTGATTGTTGAAACAAAATCGAAAGTTCGTCAATGATTGTTGAAAAATAAATCGAACTTAGAATAAGCAGAAAGTCTAAAAGGCTAAGGATCTAGGATCGAACAAATTCGATTGTCGGCATATTTCTCGTGTCTAGTAGAAGAAAAATGTGATAATTTTGTTCGTAAGATTCCTATTATTTTTCGAGTGGAAGATGATCCTAAAGAGTTACAACGAAGATGTAATTTCAAGGGATTTCTCTTGGAATGATGTTATCCAAGATAAAATAAAGGGTTAATAGTAATTCACCCCCCTATAATGTTAGTGAATTTTACTTTTCCCCCCTCCCTACCTTTTGGCAAAGGTTTTTTCAAAAAAAAAAACGTTGCCAAAACCTGCCTTTGGCAACGGTGAGGGGGTAAACCGAAACACGCTCATATTACAAGGGGGTAAACTACTATTAACCCTAAAATAAATTCAATAATGTCAAACAACACTTGGAAACTTGCCAATCTACCTAAAGGATAAAAATCCATTGGATGAAAATGGATGTTGAGAAGAAAGTATCATGATGATAATACAGTAGACCCCTACAATGATAGATTAGTGGCCAAGGGTTTTATACAAAAGGAATGTGTTGATTATTTCAACACATATGCACCACCAACAAGGATGACGATAATTAAAAGTATCGCTTACATTAATTTCTTTGCATGATCATATTGATCAAACAAATGTCAAACGACATTCCTAAATAGAAATCTCAACAAGGAGATTTAGATGGAGCAATCGGAAGGTTATGTACTTCCTACTAATGAACAAAAAGGTGTACAAGCTTGTTAAATCCTTGTGTGGAATAAAACAAGCACTTAAACAATGACTTTAAAGTTTGACTTTGTCTTTGTAAGATTCTCCGATTAAGGAGAAGACACACAAGTTACAGGGAGAATTTTCAATCTTATCAAAACAAGAATTCAAAGAGTTTGTCATCATCAAAAAGGGGGAGATGGTGAAGATTATATCTTATATCTAGTTTTGATGAAGACAAAAGTTGTCAAAGAAGAAAAAGGATCAAAAGTGCCATTCACGTCAATGACGAAGTTGATCAATAAGGTTGAACATAAAAATTCAAGTGAATATTTGAGACAAGAGAACTTAACTAAGGTACTCACAATTTTATACTATACTACTTTAAATTGCTCACAATTTTATCTCTCACTTCATCTAAAAACCTTCTTGCATCATTGTTTACCCAGAAAACTGGTAAACAAGCGCTAGTTTCCTTTTTAAAGGTTACTTTGCGGAGTCAACTAGAATACTCCAGGACTGATTGCTTTATTTTGTTATGTTATGTGTATCTGATTTGTATTAAATGTAAATAGTGACTTTAACGTAAAAGTAAGCACTGAAATTAAAGGATTTAAAGTAAATCAAAGCAATAAAAAAGAAGGCAGTAAATGTGCACTGAAAGATAAAATGTAATGTAAAATGATTGCATTTAATTAAACTGGTACGCATACATACATTCCAAAGTTGCACTCGTTACTCATTGCACAGAGATTTGAGTTTACTCGTGTTTATATAGAAAATGCGGACCCTTAACTATTCCTATGAAACATGCTTAAATAGAAAAATAAAATAACTACTACTAACGGTCGACTGGCTATCAGTCAACATGTGTCTTCGACATGCAAGATCTTCAATTGTGAGACTTCCACGCGTCCTGTGAGAACTGCCAGAAAAACTGCCTGGAACTGCCTCTTAACTTCTACTTCGATTTCTGCAGCCAAAAACCCTTAAGTCTTCGCATCCTTTTGGTCTGGTCGAACGCTAAAACCTCGGACGATCTTCCTAGTCGAACAGCTTCGACTACTACACGTTACTTGGTCGGAACGCTTCGACCCAACTGGTAGTGTAGATATTTGATCCGCTGTCGCTCGCGGGTCAAAAACGAGTTAATTTATAAAACTGTAGTACGACGGTAACGGTAACTCGCGTATCGTCTCTCAAGGATTCCTGTTCTTATTAACCAAATGTAAATCGAAATTGGGGGGGTTGGTTTGGTGGTCGAATTACAGAAAAAGAAGCGCTTAAAATAAGTGATTCTGAAATAAGCTATTTTGAAAAAAATGATTATTGAAATAAGCTAATCTACTGAATCAGTTCCTACTATCATCGATTATCATAATTTTAATTCCCTAAGCGGATTGTCTAATCCTATTTGGATACAAACTCAGTGACAAGCGGTTAAGTTCGTGAGATGTATGATCCTATTGTCCGAATTAAGCAAACGGGATAGATTTTCATGGATTAAGCAAACATGATTGATCAGGCACAAAAACGGATTAAGCAAACGTATCGTGCCTAGGTTAGGATCATACAATCAACCAAATTTAATCAATATATTTCATGTAATTGAATTAAGCAAACAAGAACACAAAACATCATCGAAAGGAATTAAACTAGAATTAACATTATAATAATCTCAAGTATTGGAACCTGAATTACAGTAGATCGACTCAAATGCGATTAGTTCTCCATGAGTTCGTAAAAGCTCTCAAAATTCGTGAATGGAAGGTAACAGCTACTGCCCGCGGCTGCCTAACCTAAGGGGAAAGAGAATGACCCGTTTTACAATCCAACTGGGTCAAACATACGACCCAGGCCCCAAAACCAATTGACCCGAAACTTAACTAAAACTAGTGCTGCAACTTCAACGAATATTCTGGCCCATCTACAGTCCGATTCTGACTTCGACTCAAACATAAGAATTGTAGCTCTTTCTCTTAGCTTTCCGGCGATTATTAGAACACCTCAATCGGACTCCTGGAACTCCAGATATGATCGTTTCCGTGCAGACTGTTATTGCTGAAAAATTAATACGAAAAACAAATAAGTGCAAAAATAAAATAAAATATTAAAACATAAAAATAAATAAAACAAACCGAAGAAATGCTTGAGTACAAACATGGAAGAACGTGCATTAAAATGCACTGATCAAATTCCCCCACACTTGAACTTTTGCACTCCGAGCAAAATGAAAAGAAAGCAGAAAAACATCAACAGTTACTCATCCTAGGCTACAGATCTTCTTCGGGTGAGTTTGCATCGACAGGTACTAATCTTGCACACTAAGGACATCGTAAGAACACTAACCACAAATATGCAGACATAAGGCTCCTAAATACACAAACCAATTCAAATCATATTATTATACCATAGCCTAACTTACTCATCCTTTTTTGCTCTTTTTCATTCAGGCGCAATCACATTAAGCCCGTTATCTCCACACACTTATAGCAGGACAACCGGTTAGTGACTCTGATCCTTTTGCACGGGGTTCCGGTACTTGCGTGGCATAACCCTTTGCTTACTCAGATGTAGTTGCGGGGGATCGGACCGTAATCCTCCCTACCAAGTTCAGCACCAGAAACCGCTGAACCAACTAACAAAGAGTTTTGAAAACTTTTTTTTTTAAAGATTACACAACCGTTGGGTTAAGTGACCGGGTGAGGATCACCAAACTTAGAAGGTGTATTACCTTTTTCTTCTCTCTTTTTTTTCTTTTTGAAACATTCACTTATATTCATCGGCTTCCTGCGTAAAGTGTGTGAGAGATGGTGCCGACTGCTGAAATAAACTACTCAAGAGCTGTCAAAGAATGAGAAATTAAGGCTAAAACATAATAACAAATTCAAATCAATTTCCGTATGCATGAGACTTACGGTGTTAGAACGATACCGATCTTGTGAACTTTTCCCAAGTCTCCGCAAACCCGACTCAAATCAGTGTGTAGCCTAAAAATTTCAAGAAGATGCATTTTTTTATTGAAATTAAACAAAATACTAACACACAAAAACAGATAAAACACACAATTTCCTCCCCCACACTTAAACTAAGCATTGTCCTCAATGAAAAGACATTACTAATAAAGTAGAGAGAAGGAAAGAAGGACTCCCTGATCAAGTTGCTGTGTAGTCAGGTGCTTCTAAAGAAAGCTCCTCTATGCTGACATTTTCAGGCACCGAACTTTCATGGAATAACTTCAGCCGCTGCCCGTTAACCTTGAAGACTTTGTCAGTACCTGCACTTTTTATTTCTACTGCACCATGAGGGAAAACATTAGTAACAACAAAGGGGCCAATCCATTTGGATCGAAGTTTCCCAGCCATAAGCTTAAGGCGAGAGTTAAACAGTAAAACCTGTTGGCCCACAGAAAATTCCTTCCTAGAAATCATTTTATCATGGAAGTGCTTAGTTTTTTCTTTATAAATCCTAGAGCTCTCATAAGCATCTAATCTAAGCTCTTCCAACTGTTGCAATTGGAGTTTTCTTTCAATACCTGCTTGTTGCATCTCCAAATTACAACTCTTCACCGCCCAAAAAGCACGGTGTTCTATCTCAACAGGAAGATGACACGCCTTACCAAAAACAAGTCGATAAGGAGACATCCCAATGGGTGTCTTGAAAGCTGTCCTTTGAGCCCAAAGTGCGTCTTCTAGACGACGGCTCCAGTCTTTCCTGTTTGGCTGCACCATTTTCTCTAAAACCTGTTTGATCTCCCTGTTGGAGATCTCAGCTTGCCCATTAGTCTGTGGGTGATATGCAGTAGAGACTCTGTGCACAACTCCATACTTTCGGAGTAAGGCATCCATGGTGCGGTTACAGAAATGAGTGCCTTGGTCACTTATGATAGCTCGCGGTATTCCAAACCTGCAAAAGATATTAGACCTGACAAACTCTGCAACAACTTTAGAATCATTAGTCCTAGTGGGGATAGCTTCCACCCACTTTGAAACATAGTCAACAGCAAGCAAAATGTAAAGGAAACCAAATGATACAGGAAAGGGACCCATGAAATCGATCCCCCATACATCAAATACCTCACAGAAAAGCATAGGCTGTTGAGGCATTTCACTCTTGCGAGTGATGTTGGTACCTGCTATCTGGCACTCTTTACAAGTGCGATAAATCTCAAAAGCGTCCTTAAAAATAGTTGGCCAATAGAAGCCTGAATCAAGGGCCTTTCTTGCAGTCCTTTGAGGACCGAAATGTCCGCCGACTTGAGATGCATGAGAAAATTTTAAAATAGATTCAATCTCATTGTCGGGGACACATCTCCTGATTACCTGATCACTACCAAACTTCCATAGATATGGATCATCCCAAACATAATATTTGGCATCACTTTTGAGTTTGTGAACCTGTGATCTAGATGCACCTGTAGGAAAAACACCAGCAACAAGAAAATTAACAATGTCAGCAAACCAAGGTGTAATCCCATGCAAAAGAAACAACTGCTCATCAGGAAAATCATCCTTAATAGGAAAAGGATCTTCATCTCTCTCTATCCTGCTCAAGTGGTCAGCCACTAAGTTCTCAGCTCCACTTTTGTCTTTAATCTCAACATTAAACTCTTGGAGCAGCAACATCCACCGAATCAATCTCGGTTTTGCATCCGGCTTCTTCAGCAAATACTTTAAAGCTGCATGGTCAGTAAAAACAACAACCTTGGAACCTAGCAAATAAGATCTGAATTTGTCAAGAGCAAAAACAATAGCTAGCAGTTCTTTTTCAGTGGTAGTGTAATTTGACTGTGCAGAATCTAAAGTCCTAGAAGCATAGTAAATAACATGGGCAGCCTTGTCAACTCTTTATGCAAGGACAGCCCCAACTACATAATTAGAAGCATCACACATAAGCTCAAAAGGGAGGGTCCAGTCAGGGGGCTGAATGATGGGAGCGGAGGTCAATGCTTTCTTCAAGAAGTCAAACGCTTGTTTGCATTTGTCATCAAACTCGAAAGTGACGTCATTCTTCAATAAGTTCGACAGCGGAAGAGCTATCTTGCTGAAATCCTTGATGAAATGCCTGTAAAAACCTGCATGACATAGAAAAGAACGAATCTCGCGAATGCAAGAAGGGTAAGGCAGTGTAGAAATCACATCAATCTTAGCAGGGTCAACAGAAATTCCTTTTTCAGAAATAATGTGACCGAGAGCAATTCCCTGCTCAACAATAAAATGACACTTTTCATAATTCAACACAAGGTTAGTCTCGATGCATCTTTCTAAAATCAAGTTTAAGCTGTTCAAGCATGCATCAAAAGAAGAACCATAAACAGTAAAGTCATCCATAAACACTTCCATGCAATTTTCAATAAAATCAGAGAAAATACTCATCATGCATCGTTGGAAAGTGCCAGGGGCATTGCAAAGGCCAAAAGGCATCTTCCTGTAAGCAAATGTACCGAATGGGCACGTGAAAGTGGTCTTTTCTTGATCTTCAGGTGCAATATGAATCTGAAAGTAACCTGAAAAACCATCAAGAAAACAATAATGTGATTTACCAGCTAGCCGTTCAAGCATCTGGTCAATGAACGCCAAAGGAAAGTGATCCTTTCTAGTAGCCTGGTTCAGTCTCCTGTAATCAATACAAACTCTCCAGCTGTTCTGGACTCTAGTGGGAACAAGTTCATTCTTTTCATTTTTTACCACTGTGAGTCCAGATTTCTTAGGTACAACCTGCACTAGACTTACCCACTTACTGTCAGAGATAGGATAAATGATACCTGCTGTCATACCCCAAATTTGTCCTACCCCCTTTACTTCTAACTGGCTTAGGCTTTGCATTCATGTACATACATCACTTAGGTCATAATCCATATCCATGCATTCATATCATAGGTTCTATTCAAAGGCTAGCAAGAGAAAACTCCATTGCAAAGAAGTTTGATCAAAGAATGTGGAAACTGAGGTATAATCATGTGGCTCTCTGTTCATTGAAGTCCTCCTGGATTGGGAGGTCTCTTTGTTTCAAATCAGGGCATTGAATCAGGAAGGGTTTCTTCGACCAAAATCAGGGTTTCTTCGACCAAAGTCAACCAGTTGACTGTATGGTCAACATTCAATCAGGAAGGGCTTCTATGTGTGGAAGAGCTTCTCGTACTGACTATGGGGATGTGTTTGTTTGGCTGGATTTGACTGGAAAAGATGTAATCGGGAATTTCATCAATAGTCGGAAAAATCGGAACAGTTGACTTTTGGGTCAAAATCAGAAGAATTGTCCAAATATTGACCCCTGGTGGAAAAATAGTCGAGAAAAGTCAAAGGAGTAATAAAATCAGGGAGAATTGGTCAAAATTTCCATCTTGGGAAATAGGGTTAAAATGTAAGGCTTTCATACTTAGAAAAATATTTGGCTCTTAAAAACATGATGAATAGTCCACTTCAGCCCTGATTTACACGTGTCAAAAAGCCTTATTTGAGAAAATTCCCAACATCAAAAATGTTCAGATCATGGCATTCTACAATTCTCTAGTTGAAAGTGTTTTCATCTGAAGCTTGGTTGAAGATCTATTAAGGTGTGAAGTTGGGGTTTTTCATTTGAATCAAGTCATTAAAGCTGGGCAAATTTCTGGTCACGCGTAAGCATTATGCCAAACACGTGGTGTGCCACATTTGAAGACAATTTCAGGGCAATCCAAGAACCCCACAAATGCGAACTTGGTATTTTCCTATTCTACTCTAAGCCCTCTATACAACAAGCCAATATTTGAGTCATTTGGATGAGCGTTGAGTCAACTGTGGAGCTCCAAAGTGACGCCCTTGCCAAGTCACACACCGCCAAATGTATGGGCCAGATCCAGGGCACGCGTGGGTCATTACATCGAACATGTGGCGGGCCGTTTTCAAAACACATTTTAGAGACTCACCAACTTCTTCTCAATATAATTCCAAGTTCAAATAGTTATCTTCCAGGTCCCCTTTCCAATGGTTTAAGAATCATAACTTTTGGACGTGTGGATGGATAGATACGAGAGCTCAAAGTTGCTCCCCGACCAGGTTACATTTTTGCCATGGATAGGAGACCGCGAAGAGTCACGCACGCATAGGCCCATGCAGCAGCAATGTATCATCTTTCCAAGTCATTCTCTCCTAATTCCAAGCTATAATTCACAACATCACCAACATGAAACTTGCTCTACCATGCATCCTCTTTACAAGGGGCCAATAATGAGTCCATTTGGTTAAGTATGGAGATAGGTACAAGAGTTAAAAGTCAGGCAAGTTACTGCACACGTAAAGGCAACAGAAAGAATTGCTACAAATGCAAGTGCTTGTTCACTAAGTTTGCAAAAGAAATGATACGCTACACTCATCCCCACCATAACCTACCAAATGCATCTCCACATATAAACCTCACCACACATTCACTCCTCACTTTTTTGAGATTCTTCATACTCTCATCTTCTCATTCTCCCGAAACTCTCTCATCACTCTTCCCTCCCTTCACTCTCTCTCACCAAGAAAAAGTTTGTTACACTGCGTAACAAACTCCAACCAACTTCTTCATCTTTTCCACATAACCACTCTCCTCCACCTCCAACCATCACCATGACCACCGCCCTACCGCCGCCGTAATCGTTATTCTTCCGCCTTCATCTTCATGGCGCCAGCCTTCAACCACCACTACAATGAGCTATTCATCCGGTCCTCTCCTCTCTACCAAGCACAGTAGAAACATCATCATCGCACTCGAAACTTAAAGCAAGGTTTACGCGATTCTTTGAAGAAGATTGCCTCGTCACCACATCAACATCATCAAGAATTCCCAACTGTAGAAGTCCTCGGAAGATTACCAGTCAAGAGTCTATTCCAAGTAAGCGCCTCAGAACCTCATGGCATGATAGCATCATAATAGTTGTTATGGTATGGTGTGTATGTGATTCTGACTTGTTCATAGTTGTTGTGGTGCACTGTGTATGCGATTCTGATTTACTAATGGATAAACTGAAATTCGTTTTAAATGCTGGATCTGCACTTTATGCGCAAGAACAAGTAGATTAGGCCGTTTCAGTTTCGTTTTGGTTAACTTCATAATGTTAGGGCTTTAAGTTTTTGCTCTGATGATGAGATAGGAGAGGAATTAGTAAAATCTAATGGCGGATCTGGACTCTACACGAAATTCCGAGTGAAATGGTGGTGATTTCATTGATTTCTGCAAATAACAACTCATCGCCGCCGCTAGGATCATCGGTGAAGACGACCGGAGCGGTGCTCCGGCGTCTGGGTCTTTCATGTGGTTTTCACCAACGTGCCTGCGTGTCACGAGCCTATTGGCTCTCGCTCCCATTTATTTTGATATATTTTGGCCTGCTAATATGATTGATACGTGAGGTGTCTTAGTATGATTGGTCCACACCGTTTTTGTCTTATCTTCATTAAAAGGAAATGTGACCAATTGATATTTGTTTTAAGGCATTTCTCTGTCACGTTAGATTGCACTTGCTGAGTGGTTATATAAAATGAAATAAAATGGAATAACAAAACAGTCTGGGCCACGTTTTGAGACAGGGCCTTGCGCCACTTCTGATTCTCGCACCCCTCTTAATCAGGCCCACGTGCCATTTGTAAAGAATTCAGTTCATCTCTGCTTTACTAACACACCCCCAGACCTAGGCAGATTTTGCAAGTGTTTAGAAATTGTTTTTCTCATAACTTTTGTTCCATAAATCATTTTTCCACGAAATAAAAAACCAATAAAAATATGTTTTAGATAGTTTTGTGTGTGTACATAATCGTGATATTTTTGTATATTTTTAGAAGTTAGTTTGTTATTTTTAATAAATCATTTTCGTAGATGTGTTCCTATTTCTTCATGTTTCGATAGGTTTTACAAAGTAATTTCGTTTAATGCCTTAGAATTAGAATTTAATTCCCATTTTTTGTG
Source organism: Vicia villosa (assembly GCF_029867415.1). Classification (NCBI taxonomy): domain Eukaryota; kingdom Viridiplantae; phylum Streptophyta; class Magnoliopsida; order Fabales; family Fabaceae; genus Vicia; species Vicia villosa. The sequence continues at coordinate 83,586 of NW_026706640.1, forward strand.
TGATATCAGTAGGCTCCTATATCTTCATGTGTATAAAAAAATAAAAGTGCAATTCCACGTCTTGATTAGATTTTCATTAGGTTTCTTTTACCCGATTGATGTGTTCTTCTAAGTGGTTAACCATGTGAATTTGATCTATAATTCGATTTGCATTCATGCAATGATGTTGGTTACTTTTTGTACATATAATTAGGGATGTTTAGAGGTCCTAAGACCTGGAATTGAAAATTTTAACTCATGTTTTCTTATTTTACTTGATTTTTCTTTCTCACATGTAAATACCTTGTTTTTGGTTGACGATTGCACCGTAACTTGTACAAATGACCCGGAGTTTTGTGTAGAACTTCTTGGCATGACTTTATGGTTGTTTAAGCCTCTAGTAAAGGCTATTTGCTACTGACTCGTGCCATTTGATCGCATGTTTCTAACTTCGTTCACCATTTGAAACCGTTTAGCTAGTATTAACCTAGTATAGGCTAGTTTTGGTTAGAGTTTTGTATCGCTTCATGCTAATTGACTAATATAGATTAACATAGGATATTGGAACTAAATGAATGAGTTTGCTACTGACTTCAAGCTTAGACCATGTGTTCACTTGCTTCTGTTTTGATTAATTGATGTTTGCCCGCTAATTGGTAAGTAACGATGCATGCGATGTTTTGACGACTTCTTGTGGATGTTTTTGTAGGGTACCGTGATGCTTTTGCATTTGATTTGGGACATTCAATCCCTTGTTTTGCTACTGACTTGGAGCTTCTTTCTCTTGTTTCCATGCTTAGCCTCTCATTTCTTACTTTGATTTTGATTACATCTTGCTACTGCTTACCATGTTCCCTTAGACTCTTCCTCCTTTGTTAAGAGGAATCGAGATAGGTTAGTTATCCCCGACCTTAGGACCATTTATAGATTAGAATGACATAGGTTAGGATGTTAGATCTAGTTCCCTATTGCATTCTTTTTCTTTTTCAACTCTTTAAAACATTAATAAAAGGAAGATGCGAATCACATTAAGCAAGTGATAGAGAAATGAGTGGGATTCATTCCCTAATCTATTTCTCAATCACTTAGTGGCATAGAAACGAGTGGGATTCATTCCCTAATCTGTTTCTCGGTCACTACTTAATGGGAGAGGAACGAGTGGGATTCATTCCCTAATCTGTTTCTCAAACATTAATTAATGGGAGAGAAATGAGTGAGATTCATTCTCTAATCTGTTTCTCAAACATTACATAATGGGATGGAAGTGAGTGGGATTCATTCCCTAATCTGCTTCTCGATCATTATACATTTCATGTGATTCGGATCGCAAAATAAACTCCCTCTAAAAAACACCAACCAAAAACACTTAAAACACATAACAATGGTTCAGACTAAAGCAAAGTAGAGAAAGTGGTGAGTGGCCCGGTATTGGGAACTGTTCATCACTCATCTACCCTAAAAGACACAAACCAAGCATTTCTTTTTCTTTTGCCTCGTTGGCACCTAAGGGCAATGTCATTTCCGTTCGAACGCATCGTAGGTCTGTCCCCTTATGCAAGAACGTGAACGTTGACGCCGCCCAATTAAAAAACACAAAAACAAACAGAAAATCTTTAGCCGAGCTACGGTAACTCTGATTCCTGAAAAGGATACGTAGGCAGCGGGGTAGGGCCCGTGCGAGTACAATTCTTTATTTTTCCCTACATTCTGCATTCATTTTTGCATTTAGACATAGACATAGTATACACCCTTTAGATAGAAACAAACATAGGTGGATACCATCGAGTACGATGGGCGTGAGGGGTGCTAATACCTTCCCCTCGCGTAACCGACTCCCGTACCTTGATTCTCTGGTCGCAAGACCCTGTTCCTTCCTTTGTTAGGTTTTCTGATATTCCTTTCCCTTATGGGATAAATATATTGGTGGCGACTCTGTTCATTTTTCGCGAGCGTGCGACAGCTGGCGACTCTGCTGGGGATGTTGCTAGACCTGTTGCTGGTCCATCCTTAGTGAGTCGATCCTAGCCTATCCGTTTGTTTGTTTATTTACTGGGTGTGCTATGTTTTGTCTATACGTGCCTTTATTTATTTTTTTATGTTGTTTCGCATGTTCTGTTTATTTTCTGCTTGCATATCATGTTTATTTCTGTTTGCACATCATGCATATGGATTATATTCTGTGTTCCTTGGGATCTTCTGTTCTGTTTTGCAGGTTGGGTGGGATGTTTTATGAGGTAAAAGGCCCAATACCCAGGCCAGAGTGACACATAGGATACCTAGGATAGAGTGGATAGTCATGACGCCAACAGAATGTCAGGTTCTGTTGATTGCGATCATGAGACCCACGACCAGTCGAGGTTCAAATGAGATACCGTTGTTGGCATGTATTTGCGACAATGATGGTGTTTCAGGAGAACTGATAACGCTGGAAGCCATTGACCTACCCTGACCTAGACTACACCTGTGAGTGGGGTGGGATATACATGACAGGTACCATTGGTGACCGTTCTGTTGGTGACTTGTGTTCTTTTGGTTTCACTGTGCCTATGCCGGACCTTTGATCCTGCAACATCCGATCTCATCCAGAGGCCACACACACTTCTCCTATGTGGGGAAACCTCCATTGCATCATTTACATCATGGCATGTTTACCTTTCAAAAAAAAGAAAAGAAAAGAAAAGAAAAGAAAAGATATATAAAAAAAAAAAGAAAGAAAAGAAGTATTATTATTTCTCATGTGCATGCCATTTTTTTCAGGGTATCCAAGGTTATTATCTTCTTCACTTGAAATGGCTAACAACGTGACAGTTACCAAAGAAGTTACTAGGCGCACCTTCACCTGCAGTTTCTTCCGAGAGGATATAACGCCTCTGATTCGTTTGAGTACTTCAGTTACTGGGCTAAACTTGGATGAATTCAGGAAGACATATGGTCATATCCTACACATGTTAACTTCTCGGGTTGATGAATGGGCTCTCTACACACTTCTTCAGTTCTACGATCCTGAGTTACGATGTTTCACCTTCCCTGATTACCAACTGGCACCAACCCTTGAAGAATATGCTGATATCCTCAAGATTAAGGTTCAACACAGGATTCCTTTTGTATGTGTACCCGAGAAACCGAAAATGGACCGAATTGCTGGTGCTCTTTATTTGAGCATGAAAGATGTTACAGATAACTGGAAGCCTAATGGTGGAACCCACGGATTCTATGTTAAATTTCTGATGAGGAAAGCTGATGCCCTTGTTATTGAGAAGAAATGGAAAGAATTCAATGCTCTCTTAGCTGTTATGATCTATGGTTTGGTGTTGTTCCCGAATATCCCGAATTTTGTCGATCTTACTGCCATTTGCCTCTTTATGGATCAAAACCCCGTGCCTACTCTCTTGGCGGATACTTATTATGCTGTTCATTCCAGGTATGGGACGAAGGGAGCCGTTGGAGGCTGTTTGCCGTTGTTATACGAGTGGTTCACTTCACATTTGCCTAAAAGTGGACCGTTTGTCACAACAAGAGACTCACAGAAGTGGCCTCAAAGGATCATGGGGCTTACGGCGAATGACATCGTTTGGTATCACCTTGGGAAAGGGATAGAGGAAGTTATTACTAGATGTGGTAGTTTCAACAACGTTCCCCTCATAGGAACGAAGGGAGTTATCAATTACAATCCGAGGCTAGCGCTGCGTCAGTTGGGTTTTGCACTAAAGGACAAGCCGTTAGACAAGGAAATATTTGAATCTGTTTGCTTTAAGAAAGGGGCTGATCCAGAGGGTCTAGAAAAAGTGAGGAGCGCCTGGAATAGTATTCATACAGATGACCGAACTTCCTTGGGAGGGAAGAATGCCATTGCTAAACAAGCCTACACTGATTGGGTAAAAGATAGAGTCAAGGAGCGCCTATTGCCTTTCCCGAAGGTTAAACCATTGTATGAACAACCACCTGAAGTTTTGACTGCCACTGTGCCAGCCGAAGACTATACCCAGGTACATGTGGAAAACATCCGGTTGCGTGAGAAGGGGGAAGATGCTAAGATAGAGTATTTCTTGGTGAATCAGAAAAGGGCTGAATTAGCACATGAGGTTAAAATGTTGAAAGGAGGATCTTCCAGAGTTCAAAAGAGGACTAGAACTGAAAAGGGTGAAAAAGCTACCGCTATCATTGTCGAGGATAACGAGAAGATCATAAAAAAGGCCATAAAAGAGGCAGAAGAGAAGCTCAAGCAAAAGTACAGAGAAGACTTGAAGGCCTGCAAGCTCCAGTTAGAAAAAGAGACTAAATATCAGCTGAGGACTATGAAAAAGAAACTGGAAGATGAGATTACTCAGAGAATAGCAGTCGAGACACAGCTGAAGGGAAGTCACCTCCGCTCCGCTCGACTAACAGAAGAGAATGTCAAGCTCAGAGATCAAATGGCAAGTATGGAGAATGCACCTGAGAAAGATTATCTCCCAGAATGTAAAGGATGTGACGAACTTAGGGAGTGCTGCAAGAAGTTGGATGGGCATTTGTTTCGCAAAGATGAGGTGATTCAAAGCCTTCTTAAAGGAAGAGATCGAGAAGCAACCAAGAAACTGTTTGATGAAACTAAGAAGTGGAGTGACGAGCACTTCAGACAAGGAGGACCTCTGTTCTATGTTCAGATGGATTGATGTTTGAGTTTGTATGTCTCGACCACCACCAGACTTGTTGGATGGGGTCTTTTATTTCCTTTGTTGAACTATCTTGTTGGTGTATGGCTTGCCCAAGTTTAAATTTCTGTTATGAATGAAAAAGAACTAGTTTCTCTTGATACTTACCTTGTGTCACGTTGTTAGCTATTCTGGATTAATATTAAATCTTGGATACTCTGAAAATGGCACATCACGTCATATGCACACATGCACTCATACATTCACATTATCACATTGCATTTTTCAGGTTATTGTACAAGAAACTAATTGGGGTCCTTTTCAGCAACAGATTTCTTTCCCGACGACGAAGCTGACTTTCTTACATCCTTACCGCACCAGGAGTAACGAGAGAATCATGGAACAATTTGAACAGAATCAAGCTGCCCTCCGTAGGGATATGGATGTTATGGGGGAAAGAATGGCCCAACTTATGGAGACTCTCCATGCCGTTGTTCAGGGACAGGATGAACTCAGAAAGAGCGTCGCTAGTTTGGTCAAAGAGACTCCTACCAATTCTGCTGACGGAGGGGTGAAAACTAAAGAGACTCCTATTAATGAGACACTGAAAGTAGTGGACGACCACCATGAGGTTATTGATCTGGAACATGATCTTACTGCTGAGTTGACTGAGACTGCTAAGATGTACCAAGCTCTCGAAGAACGCCTTAAGGCTGTTGAGGTTGCTAAAACTTCAAGTTTCGACACTGCTGCTATGTGCTTGGTACCTGGGATTGTTATTCCCCCGAAATTCAAAGTGCCAGATTTTGATAAATACAAGGGAGTCACCTGTCCAGAGACTCACATTCGTTCCTACTGCCGTAAGATGGCTGCTCATGCTGAGAACGAGCCTCTGCTGATGCATTTCTTTCAGGATAGTCTCACTGGAGCCCCGTTGGAATGGTACATGAAACTTGAGAGGTCTAATGTCAGTACTTGGGGACAACTTGTCGACGCCTTCTTGAAACAATACCACTACAATACTGCTATGGCTCCCAGCCGTGCCCAGCTACAAAATATGTCACAGAAATCTGAGGAGTCTTTTAAAGAATATGCCCAGAGGTGGCGTGAACTTGCGTCCCGTGTCCAACCTCCTCTTTTGGACCGCGAGTTGATTGATCTGTTTATGGGGACTCTGAAAGGGCCGTATCTTCAGCACATGGTTAGTAATACTTCTCCTTCCTTTTCGGATGTGGTCATCATTGGTGAGAGGGTTGAGAACTGTGTCAAAGCTGGTACCATTCAAGGTGTTACTAATCCTAGCAACTCAAGTGGTAATGGTAAGAAGCCGTATTCTGGGTTTGTGAAGAAGAAGGAAGGGGAGACTAGCACTGCCTCTGTTGACCAAGGTCGAGCTCCTGCATATTCTGCTGTTCCACCTCCTTATTATCCGATGCCTTATGCTGTTCCAGGTCCGTATGTCCCTCAAGCATATGCTGCTGCTCTTCCACAACCATGGATGGCACCCCAGCAGCCTTTCGTACCACAACAACAAGCTGCTGTTTCTCAGAATCGCCAACAGAATCCTAGGCCTCAAGGTCAAAGAGGTCCACAGAGGCAAAGATACCCTGACAGGCGTATAGATCCGGTTCCAATGCCGTATGCCCAGCTTCTTCCCCAATTACTTGCTGGTCAATTAGTGCAACTCCGCGAAATGGGTCCTCCACCTGACCCTCTTCCTCCTGGGTATGATGCGAATGCTCATTGTGAATTTCATTCTGGGGCTCCCGGCCACACAATTGAGAAATGCAGGGCATTCAAGTGGAAAGTCCAGGATCTTCTCGATGACAAGCTCATCTCGTTCACTCCTACTGGTCCTAATGTGCAGAATAATCCTATGCCTCCTCATGCCGGTGCGACCCATGCTATTGAGTTATGTGATGATCAGATCCTAGTGAGTGATGTTAATGAGGTAAAGATGCCGCTAGCAGTTGTCAGAGAATATCTTATGCAACAAAGGGTTTTGTGTGAACTACATGATTACTGTTTGCAATGTTCTTCTAACCCTGAGGAATGCACTAGGTTGAAAGAAGAAATTCAGAAACTAATGGATGAAGGTGTTCTTAGAGTGGAAAGGGTCGTTCCTGTCAAAGATGTGGCTACTCTAGAGATACCTTACCATCCTGCTGAGGTGTCAAAGAATCAGAGTACTCCTTTGATCATTCGTGCTCCGAGTACTCCCTTGGTCATTCAAGCTCCGAGGACTCCATTGGTTATTCAGGTTCCAAATGTTCCTTCGGCTCCTTCAACCTCGTCTATTGTTCCCTCTCCTGTGAATAATTCTAGGGCTGTTCCTTGGAGTTATAATGCCGTGTATATTCGAGGGAAGAAATATGATTGTCCTCCGGTGGGTAATTCGAGCATCACTAATATTACTGGCACTAGTGGCATTACCCGTAGTGGTCGGATCTTTGCTGCCCCTCCTCCGCTTCCTAAAGAGACCAATAAAGAGGCTAGTACACAAGCAAAAGGAAAGCAAGTTGCTGTTGATCCTCCTGTGACACGTAATGCACAAGATGCCGAGCAACTCTTGAAAATCATTAAGAAAAGTGATTACAAAGTGATTGACCAACTCGATCAGACCCAAGCCAAGATCTCCATCTTGTCTCTCTTGGTACATTCTGAAGCTCATCGTGATGCTCTGATGAAAGTTCTGGCTTCCGCTCACGTAACTCAAGACATTACCGTGCCTCAGTTTGAAGGGGTTGTGACCAACATTGCTGCTGGTAATTGTTTGGGTTTTTCTGATGATGAGCTTCCACCTGAGGGTAGGGCACACAACAAAGCGTTGCATATCTCCGTCAAGTGTCTGGATACTGTGTTGTCTCGAGTTCTGATTGATACTGGTTCTTCTCTTAATGTGATGCCCAAAACTACTTTGTTTAAGCTGAGTATGGATGGGATTATGATGAGACCATGCACTATGAGTGTCAGAGCGTTTGATGGCTCCAGAAGGTCCGTAGAAGGGGAAATTGATCTGCCTGTTTTGATTGGCCCTCACATGTTCTATATTGCCTTCTATGTCATGGATATAAGTCCTTCATACACTTGCCTCTTGGGTCGTCCTTGGATCCATGCTGCTGGGGCTGTGACATCTACCCTCCATCAGTGTTTGAAATTTGTTGTGAATGACAAGATTGTTGTGATCACTGGTGAAGAGGATTTGATCGTCAATAATCTGGCGTCATACCGTTATGTTGAAGTGGAGGGAGAAATACAAGAGACACCTTTTCAGGCCTTAGAGATTGTGTCGGTTGATAAACTCCCCGTGGTTGAAAATAAGAAAGAACTCGGAGCACCCCTCTCGTCTCTGAATGATGCTAAGGCCTTCTTAGAAGCTGGTACTCCCCATAGTGCCTGGGGCAAGCTGATTGATGTTCATGAGAAGCGAGACAAGTATGGCCTTGGGTATCAACCATCTTCCTCTACTCAGCTCAGCATAATTCCTGGACAGAAGGTGATTCCCCCCATTTCTCAAGTGTTCGTCAGTGCAAGCACCAGTTCTGGAAGTCAGGTTCTCGCTGTGGATGATGATGATGAAGAAGATCTCTCCAGATTCATTTGCCATGCTGCACCTGGACAGGAGCTCAACAATTGGACTATCTTGGACGTCCCCAGAGTCACTTTTATGGAGATGTAATTTTCTTGTTTCGATAAGTCATATGCTTCGCCCTAAGCATTTTGACCGCTTGTATAAAGAAGGGCCCCCATGTTGTTTCAGTTTGTTTAATATTGAATGAAAATCATATCTTCGCATGCAATTACTGTTCCATTTCTTTCATTTTTGTTTTTTACTTTAAAAACTTTTTCAAAAATGGCAAAGCTTTTCTTTTCCCTTTTCTTTTTATGTGTTACATTCTAAGGCATAAATCATCCATCGTGCAGATCTGGCTCGAATTCCATCAAAAATGATAATGTTACAGTTCCACGTCTTAATATCCTTGAGAATCCAATTGACCAAGCTGATGAGGATAGTGGGGAAGACTGTGAAGTCCCCGAGGAATTGGCAAGACTTTTGAGACAAGAAGGGAAATCTATTCAGCCACATCAGGAAGCCATAGAAATCATCAACCTCGGTACAGAAGAAGCAAAGAGAGAAGTCAAGATAGGTGCCGCTTTGGAGAGTGATGTAAAAAGAAGGTTGATTGAGTTGCTTCGAGAGTATGTTGATATCTTCGCCTGGTCATATGAAGACATGCCTGGTTTAGACACGGATATAGTTATGCACAGGCTACCTCTCAAACCAGAGTGTCCGCCGGTAAAACAAAAACCACGAAGAACTCGACCTGATATGGCTTTGAAAATCAAGGAAGAAGTTGAAAAACAGTTGAAGGCTGGTTTCTTATCTGTGTGTGAGTATCCTCCTTGGATTGCAAACATAGTACCTGTTCCTAAGAAGGACGGAAAGGTGCGCATGTGTGTCGACTACCGAGATTTGAATAGGGCAAGTCCGAAGGATGATTTCCCTCTGCCTCATATTGATGTGCTAGTCGACAACACTGCTCAGTATTCGGTATTCTCCTTCATGGATGGTTTTTCTGGCTATAATCAAATAAAAATGGCTCCTGAAGATATGACCAAGACTACTTTTACCACTCCGTGGGGTACGTATTGTTATAAGGTCATGCCTTTTGGTCTTAAGAATGCTGGTGCAACATATCAACGAGCTATGGTGACCCTTTTCCATGATATGATCCATAAGGAGATTGAGGTGTATGTCGACGATATGATTGCAAAATCCCAAACTGAGGAGGAACATTTGATATATCTTGAGAAACTGTTTGCTCGTTTGCGTAAATTCAAGTTGAGGCTTAATCCAAACAAGTGCACCTTTGGAGTGCGATCTGGAAAATTACTTGGATTCATTGTGAGCCAACGAGGGATTGAGGTCGACCCTGACAAAGTAAGAGCGATACAGAATATGCCAGCACCAAAGAATGAAAAAGAGGTCCGAGGGTTCCTTGGGAGATTGAATTACATAGCCAGGTTCATTTCTCATCTCACTGACACCTGTGAACCCATCTTCAAACTGCTGCGCAAGAATCAAGATATCCGTTGGGATAATCATTGTCAAGAAGCTTTTGAGAAGATTAAACAGTATCTCCAAGAGCCGCCAATTCTCATGCCTCCGGTTCCTGGGAGGCCTCTTCTTATGTACTTAACTGTGCTTGAAGGATCTATGGGGTGTGTGCTGGGCCAACATGACGAGTCTGGTCGAAAAGAGTGCGCCATTTATTACCTGAGCAAAAAGTTTACCGATTGTGAATCCCGCTACTCACTACTCGAGAAAACTTGCTGTGCTTTGGTATGGGCTGCTCGCCGACTGAGGCAGTATATGTTGACTCACACCACTCTATTGATCTCCAAAATGGACCCGATAAAGTACATCTTTGAAAAGCCGGCTCTTACAGGGAGACTAGCCCGATGGCAAATGCTTTTATCAGAATACGACATCCAGTATGTCACACAGAAGGCCATCAAAGGAAGTGTCCTTGCAGATCATCTTGCTCATCAGCCATTAGAAGAGTATCAGTCAATGAAGTTTGACTTTCCTGATGAAGATATCATGAGACTGGATGATAACGAAGGACCCGAACCAGGAGAGCGATGGACTCTCACGTTCGATGGTGCATCAAATGCTATGGGCCATGGTATTGGGGCAGTTTTGACTTCTCCTCGTCAAACTCACATCCCTTTCACAGCTAGAATATGCTTTGATTGCACAAACAATGTCGCAGAATACGAAGCTTGCATAATGGGTCTCGAAGCGGCCATTGATATGAGGATCAAGATCCTTGAGGTGTATGGGGATTCTGCCTTGGTCATACATCAAGTGAGAGGTGATTGTGAAACACGACACCCCAATTTAGTCCCCTATAAGGACTATATTTTGGAGTTGCTGCCTGCTTTCGAGGAAATCACTTTTAATCACATCCCCCGAGAGGAAAATCAATTGGCAGATGCTTTGGCTACTTTGGCGGCTATGTTCAGAGTTAGCTCCCCTAAAGAAGTACCAGACATAACGATCCTCCGTTACAAGGAACCTGCCCATGTATTCCCTGCTCATTGTCTCACTACTGAAGATGTGTATGATGAAAAGCCATGGTATTACGACATCAAGAGGTATGTTGAGAAGCAAGAGTATCCCGAAGATGCTACGATTGGTGATAAGCGAACGCTTCGAAGGTTAGCATCCAAATTCTTCTTGTCAGGAGACGTCCTGTACAAAAGAAACTATGATTCAGTTCTGCTCAGATGCGTGGATAGACACGAAGCAGAATTGATCATGCGGGAAATTCATGAAGGATCTTTTGGAACTCATTCCAGTGGACATTCTATGGCCAAAAAGATCTTGCGAGCAGGATATTACTGGATGACGATTGAAAGTGATTGTTATGTGTACGTGAAGAAATGTCACAAATGTCAGGTGTATGCTGACAGAATCCATGTTCCTCCGACTCCTTTGAATGTTCTGACATCACCTTGGCCCTTTGCTATGTGGGGCATAGACATGATCGGACGGATAGAGCCGCAAGCTTCGAATGGACACAGATTTATTCTCGTTGCTATCGACTACTTCACCAAATGGGTTGAAGCTGCTTCTTACAAGAATGTAACCAAGCAAGTCGTTACTCGCTTCATCAAGAAAGAGATCATATGCCGATATGGGGTTCCAAACAAGATCATCACTGATAATGGGTCCAATCTTAATAACAAAATGATGGCAGAGTTGTGTGAAGAGTGCAAGATTGAACATCACAATTCATCACCCTATCGGCCAAAGATGAATGGCGCAGTCGAAGCTGCTAACAAGAATATAAAGAAGATTGTCCAGAAGATGGTTAGAACATATAAAGATTGGCATGAGATGTTACCGTTTGCTTTGCATGGCTATAGAACTTCGGTTCGTACTTCAACTGGGGCAACCCCTTTCTCTCTTGTCTACGGTATGGAGGCCGTACTACCTGTCGAAGTGGAAATTCCTTCGTTGAGAGTCTTGATGGACGCCAAACTCGATGAAACTGAATGGGTTCAAACGAGGCTTGATCATCTCAATCTAATTGAGGAGAAACGCTTATCTGCTATCTGCCATGGCCAGTTGTACCAAAAGAGGATCAAGAAAGCGTATGACAAGAAGATTCGGCCTCGAGAATTCCACACAGGTGACCTGGTCGTAAGGAAGATCTTGCCAATTCACACCGATCCAAGGGGCAAATGGACTCCCAACTATGAGGGGCCATACATTGTGAAGAAAGCATTTTCAGGTGGTGCTTTAATCCTGACAAAGATGGATGGGGAAGACGTTCCACTTCCAGTCAATTCAGACTCAGTCAAAAAATACTACGCATAAGAGACCCGCTAGGTCGACGTACCTAGGCAAAAATAAGGGCATCCCGGCAAACCAAAAGGGTTTGGGCAAAAATTAGGGATAAAACAAAAAAAAAGAATAACCCGCTAAGTTGAAAACCCGAAAGGGCGACTTAGGCAAAAAAGGGGTATCCCGCTGGACTGAAAACCCGAAAGGGCGATCCAGGCAAAAGTTAGGGATCAAAAGCGAGAGGCTGCAGTCTGAATATCCTTCACAAAGACCACTATACGCCCTTGGTAGAACGGACAGATCAATCCAACCACTACCCTTCTGAAGCAAAGCATTGAGAGGATCGAGGATATGGGAACTGTAGCAATATCAGTTTTAGTGGAAATCCGAGCATTTTACTTTGCCATTTTGCTCTTTGCATTTTTTATTTTCCTTTTCGCAACTACCTCATTTAGGAGTTGCTTCCTTGTACAGAAACCTATTCACAGGCATTCCATCAATAAAATGATCCTTCGATGCAAAAGCTTTATTTCTTTCTTTTCATTTTTTACGCATGCGAGGTGTGATTTAATTCGTTATTAAACATTGCATTGAAAACAGGGGGGCAATAATCACAAATTCAAAACGAAACATGATGTTACATAAATATAAAAGTGCTCTAGGGGGCACCATTTGCGTCAAAACGTTGTCTTCTGTGCAGGTTGCAGGTTCTAGCCGTCATCTTGGCTCATAGTATGTCACAAAGGTCATCATCATCCCACGTGCAAGTTCCAGAGTATAATTCACCAGTACTGGTAAGCATGGGGCACCTGAAAAGGTCCATATCCCTCTCCCACATGGCAGACGAAGAGTAGTCTCTCAAAACTCGTGATTCCCCAAGCAGCTTAGGATGTAAGGAAAGTCAAGCAAAATCACTTCCTCCCCAACAAAGCTACATTCCAACCCTCAGTGCAGTTGCCAATGATCTTTGGTGCTGCAGGGTTTCCAGCGCCGATTCATATTGGTAGCTCAAGACAACAAGCAAGGGACTCCAATAATCATGCTTCTCTATCACTCCAGGGCCTCTATTTGGCACTCTTTGCATATAGAATCCATTGCATATAGCATTTGCATCCTCAAAAGCGTAACATATCCGTCAAAAGCGGAACATTATGCCATAGAAAAAGTCAAACATGCATACAAAGCATAAGCCAGATAATACAAATCAGTGCTAAATCAAGCCAATGGCGCCTCTCCACATAAAGTGTTGTCCATATAAATTCCAATTGATATCTGCTACTGCATCGCAAATCTCCTCCGCCCATGGTGCCGATACTTGGTTTTTACCAATCCCCAGTAAGCCCCATCTACCAAGTTTCTCAAACGCTCGTCTGTATCTCCTTTGATGCTCGTCTGTATCTCTTTTGATGCTCGTCTGTATCCCCTCCGATGCTCGTCTGTATCTCCTTTGATGCTCGTCTGTATCTCCTTTGATGCTCGTCTGTATCTCTTTTGATGCTCGTCCGTGTCTCTTTTATACTCGTTTGTATCCCTTTTGATGCTCGTCTGTACCTCCCTTTGATGCTCGTCTGTATCCCCCTTTGATGCTCGTCTGCATCCCTTTTGATGCTCGTCTGTATCTCCCTTTGATGCTCGTCTGTATCTCCCTTTGATGCTCGCCTGCATCTCTTTTGATGCTCGTATGTGTCTCTTTTGTACTCGTCTGTATCTCCTTTTGATGCTCGTATGTGTCTCTTTTGTACTCGTCTGTATCTCCCTTTGATGCTCGTCTGTATCTCTTTGGATGCTCGTCTGTATCTCCTTTGATGCTCGTCTGTATCTCCTTTGATGCTCGTCTGTATCTCTTTTTGATGCTCGTCTGTATCTCCTTCGATGCTCGTCTGTATCTCCCTTTGATGCTCGTCTGCATCTCTTTTGATGCCCGTCTGTGTCTCTTTTGTACTCGTCTGTACCTTCTTTTGATGCTCGTCTGTATCTCCCTCAAAACAATTGTCTATGTCACCTTATCTTTCTGTCAAACCTGCTTCTCTCCCAATCATTTCCATGTAAATACCACTTTTTTTCGAGAACCTGGTATCGGCACCATTACCACATCACCGGATACCACCATTCGAACCCATTACCCATTGTAAATTCTTCCACCAGAAAAACAAAAAACAAAAATCTCTTTCCCCAGCAGATACCAAAACAAAAACCAAAAAATAAGGATATCATTTACACTATCTTCTCTTTAGGACAAATTTCTGATACTTTTATATTTAATCTCCTTCTACCTCGAATGTTCGAAAGGCTAACGCCAATCTCACCTTCAGGTTTAAGATGATTAAATAGGGGCAGCTGTCATACCCCAAATTTGTCCTACCCCCTTTACTTCTAACTGGCTTAGGCTTTGCATTCATGTACATACATCACTTAGGTCATAATCCATATCCATGCATTCATATCATAGGTTCTATTCAAAGGCTAGCAAGAGAAAACTCCATTGCAAAGAAGTTTGATCAAAGAATGTGGAAACTGAGGTATAATCATGTGGCTCTCTGTTCATTGAAGTCCTCCTGGATTGGGAGGTCTCTTTGTTTCAAATCAGGGCATTGATTGGAGGGCACAAGCTTGCGAATCATCTGGTCTCCAAAATCAGGGTTTCTTCGACCAAAGTCAACCAGTTGACTGTATGGTCAACATTCAATCAGGAAGGGCTTCTATGTGTGGAAGAGCTTCTCGTACTGACTATGGGGATGTGTTTGTTTGGCTGGATTTGACTGGAAAAGATGTAATCGGGAATTTCATCAATAGTCGGAAAAATCGGAACAGTTGACTTTTGGGTCAAAATCAGAAGAATTGTCCAAATATTGACCCCTGGTGGAAAAATAGTCGAGAAAAGTCAAAGGAGTAATAAAATCAGGGAGAATTGGTCAAAATTTCCATCTTGGGAAATAGGGTTAAAATGTAAGGCTTTCATACTTAGAAAAATATTTGGCTCTTAAAAACATGATGAATAGTCCACTTCAGCCCTGATTTACACGTGTCAAAAAGCCTTATTTGAGAAAATTCCCAACATCAAAAATGTTCAGATCATGGCATTCTACAATTCTCTAGTTGAAAGTGTTTTCATCTGAAGCTTGGTTGAAGATCTATTAAGGTGTGAAGTTGGGGTTTTTCATTTGAATCAAGTCATTAAAGCTGGGCAAATTTCTGGTCACGCGTAAGCATTATGCCAAACACGTGGTGTGCCACATTTGAAGACAATTTCAGGGCAATCCAAGAACCCCACAAATGCGAACTTGGTATTTTCCTATTCTACTCTAAGCCCTCTATACAACAAGCCAATATTTGAGTCATTTGGATGAGCGTTGAGTCAACTGTGGAGCTCCAAAGTGACGCCCTTGCCAAGTCACACACCGCCAAATGTATGGGCCAGATCCAGGGCACGCGTGGGTCATTACATCGAACATGTGGCGGGCCGTTTTCAAAACACATTTTAGAGACTCACCAACTTCTTCTCAATATAATTCCAAGTTCAAATAGTTATCTTCCAGGTCCCCTTTCCAATGGTTTAAGAATCATAACTTTTGGACGTGTGGATGGATAGATACGAGAGCTCAAAGTTGCTCCCCGACCAGGTTACATTTTTGCCATGGATAGGAGACCGCGAAGAGTCACGCACGCATAGGCCCATGCAGCAGCAATGTATCATCTTTCCAAGTCATTCTCTCCTAATTCCAAGCTATAATTCACAACATCACCAACATGAAACTTGCTCTACCATGCATCCTCTTTACAAGGGGCCAATAATGAGTCCATTTGGTTAAGTATGGAGATAGGTACAAGAGTTAAAAGTCAGGCAAGTTACTGCACACGTAAAGGCAACAGAAAGAATTGCTACAAATGCAAGTGCTTGTTCACTAAGTTTGCAAAAGAAATGATACGCTACACTCATCCCCACCATAACCTACCAAATGCATCTCCACATATAAACCTCACCACACATTCACTCCTCACTTTTTTGAGATTCTTCATACTCTCATCTTCTCATTCTCCCGAAACTCTCTCATCACTCTTCCCTCCCTTCACTCTCTCTCACCAAGAAAAAGTTTGTTACACTGCGTAACAAACTCCAACCAACTTCTTCATCTTTTCCACATAACCACTCTCCTCCACCTCCAACCATCACCATGACCACCGCCCTACCGCCGCCGTAATCGTTATTCTTCCGCCTTCATCTTCATGGCGCCAGCCTTCAACCACCACTACAATGAGCTATTCATCCGGTCCTCTCCTCTCTACCAAGCACAGTAGAAACATCATCATCGCACTCGAAACTTAAAGCAAGGTTTACGCGATTCTTTGAAGAAGATTGCCTCGTCACCACATCAACATCATCAAGAATTCCCAACTGTAGAAGTCCTCGGAAGATTACCAGTCAAGAGTCTATTCCAAGTAAGCGCCTCAGAACCTCATGGCATGATAGCATCATAATAGTTGTTATGGTATGGTGTGTATGTGATTCTGACTTGTTCATAGTTGTTGTGGTGCACTGTGTATGCGATTCTGATTTACTAATGGATAAACTGAAATTCGTTTTAAATGCTGGATCTGCACTTTATGCGCAAGAACAAGTAGATTAGGCCGTTTCAGTTTCGTTTTGGTTAACTTCATAATGTTAGGGCTTTAAGTTTTTGCTCTGATGATGAGATAGGAGAGGAATTAGTAAAATCTAATGGCGGATCTGGACTCTACACGAAATTCCGAGTGAAATGGTGGTGATTTCATTGATTTCTGCAAATAACAACTCATCGCCGCCGCTAGGATCATCGGTGAAGACGACCGGAGCGGTGCTCCGGCGTCTGGGTCTTTCATGTGGTTTTCACCAACGTGCCTGCGTGTCACGAGCCTATTGGCTCTCGCTCCCATTTATTTTGATATATTTTGGCCTGCTAATATGATTGATACGTGAGGTGTCTTAGTATGATTGGTCCACACCGTTTTTGTCTTATCTTCATTAAAAGGAAATGTGACCAATTGATATTTGTTTTAAGGCATTTCTCTGTCACGTTAGATTGCACTTGCTGAGTGGTTATATAAAATGAAATAAAATGGAATAACAAAACAGTCTGGGCCACGTTTTGAGACAGGGCCTTGCGCCACTTCTGATTCTCGCACCCCTCTTAATCAGGCCCACGTGCCATTTGTAAAGAATTCAGTTCATCTCTGCTTTACTAACACACCCCCAGACCTAGGCAGATTTTGCAAGTGTTTAGAAATTGTTTTTCTCATAACTTTTGTTCCATAAATCATTTTTCCACGAAATAAAAAACCAATAAAAATATGTTTTAGATAGTTTTGTGTGTGTACATAATCGTGATATTTTTGTATATTTTTAGAAGTTAGTTTGTTATTTTTAATAAATCATTTTCGTAGATGTGTTCCTATTTCTTCATGTTTCGATAGGTTTTACAAAGTAATTTCGTTTAATGCCTTAGAATTAGAATTTAATTCCCATTTTTTGTGTGATATCAGTAGGCTCCTATATCTTCATGTGTATAAAAAAATAAAAGTGCAATTCCACGTCTTGATTAGATTTTCATTAGGTTTCTTTTACCCGATTGATGTGTTCTTCTAAGTGGTTAACCATGTGAATTTGATCTATAATTCGATTTGCATTCATGCAATGATGTTGGTTACTTTTTGTACATATAATTAGGGATGTTTAGAGGTCCTAAGACCTGGAATTGAAAATTTTAACTCATGTTTTCTTATTTTACTTGATTTTTCTTTCTCACATGTAAATACCTTGTTTTTGGTTGACGATTGCACCGTAACTTGTACAAATGACCCGGAGTTTTGTGTAGAACTTCTTGGCATGACTTTATGGTTGTTTAAGCCTCTAGTAAAGGCTATTTGCTACTGACTCGTGCCATTTGATCGCATGTTTCTAACTTCGTTCACCATTTGAAACCGTTTAGCTAGTATTAACCTAGTATAGGCTAGTTTTGGTTAGAGTTTTGTATCGCTTCATGCTAATTGACTAATATAGATTAACATAGGATATTGGAACTAAATGAATGAGTTTGCTACTGACTTCAAGCTTAGACCATGTGTTCACTTGCTTCTGTTTTGATTAATTGATGTTTGCCCGCTAATTGGTAAGTAACGATGCATGCGATGTTTTGACGACTTCTTGTGGATGTTTTTGTAGGGTACCGTGATGCTTTTGCATTTGATTTGGGACATTCAATCCCTTGTTTTGCTACTGACTTGGAGCTTCTTTCTCTTGTTTCCATGCTTAGCCTCTCATTTCTTACTTTGATTTTGATTACATCTTGCTACTGCTTACCATGTTCCCTTAGACTCTTCCTCCTTTGTTAAGAGGAATCGAGATAGGTTAGTTATCCCCGACCTTAGGACCATTTATAGATTAGAATGACATAGGTTAGGATGTTAGATCTAGTTCCCTATTGCATTCTTTTTCTTTTTCAACTCTTTAAAACATTAATAAAAGGAAGATGCGAATCACATTAAGCAAGTGATAGAGAAATGAGTGGGATTCATTCCCTAATCTATTTCTCAATCACTTAGTGGCATAGAAACGAGTGGGATTCATTCCCTAATCTGTTTCTCGGTCACTACTTAATGGGAGAGGAACGAGTGGGATTCATTCCCTAATCTGTTTCTCAAACATTAATTAATGGGAGAGAAATGAGTGAGATTCATTCTCTAGTCTGTTTCTCAAACATTACATAATGGGATGGAAGTGAGTGGGATTCATTCCCTAATCTGCTTCTCGATCATTATACATTTCATGTGATTCGGATCGCAAAATAAACTCCCTCTAAAAAACACCAACCAAAAACACTTAAAACACATAACAATGGTTCAGACTAAAGCAAAGTAGAGAAAGTGGTGAGTGGCCCGGTATTGGGAACTGTTCATCACTCATCTACCCTAAAAGACACAAACCAAGCATTTCTTTTTCTTTTGCCTCGTTGGCACCTAAGGGCAATGTCATTTCCGTTCGAACGCATCGTAGGTCTGTCCCCTTATGCAAGAACGTGAACGTTGACGCCGCCCAATTAAAAAACACAAAAACAAACAGAAAATCTTTAGCCGAGCTACGGTAACTCTGATTCCTGAAAAGGATACGTAGGCAGTGGGGTAGGGCCCGTGCGAGTACAATTCTTTATTTTTCCCTACATTCTGCATTCATTTTTGCATTTAGACATAGACATAGTATACACCCTTTAGATAGAAACAAACATAGGTGGATACCATCGAGTACGATGGGCGTGAGGGGTGCTAATACCTTCCCCTCGCGTAACCGACTCCCGTACCTTGATTCTCTGGTCGCAAGACCCTGTTCCTTCCTTTGTTAGGTTTTCTGATATTCCTTTCCCTTATGGGATAAATATATTGGTGGCGACTCTGTTCATTTTTCGCGAGCGTGCGACACCTGCTTGCAAGAGTTTGGTTACCTCTTTCTTTACAACATCAAGAATCAAAGGATTAAGCCTCCTTTGGGGTTGACTTACTGTTTTCGCTCCATCCTCAAGTAAAATCCTGTGCATACACATCGAAGGACTAATACCTGGAAGGTCGGCTAATGTCCACCCGATTGCTTTCTTGTGCCTCTTCAATACCTGCAAAAGTCTGTCTTCTTGATTTAAATCAAGGTTAGAAGAGATAATAACAGGAAGTTTTTCATTATGCTCCAAGTAAGCATATTTCAGGTTCCCAGGGAGCTCTTTTAGCTCTAAGGACGGGGGCTGAATGATGGATGGAAGGCTTGGGGCAGCCGGGATGTCAAGAGCATCGACGGCAAAAACAACCTCATCGGTAACAACTTCACCTGTAGGAAATGTATCAGGCTGCAAGGAAGCATCAATCTCAGCACAAAGGACACAAACGTTAGTGTCAGTGCAGTCAGGACATGAATAATTATCATCAAAATCAGAGAGAGATGGAAAATCAAGTGCAAATAATTCAGAACAACTCTCATCAACTAATTCAGAAATCAACTCAATGTTAAAAACCGAATGCTCCTCCACGGGGTGTTTCATGGCATCGAAGATATTAAATTTTGCAACGATGTCACCAAATTCCATGGACATGGTTCCATCATCAACATCAACTTTTGTCTTCGCCGTTTTCATAAACGGTCTGCCTAAGATGATGGGAGCTCTGCTTGACTTAGTTTCTCCTTCCATGTCCAGAATGTAAAAATCTGCAGGAAAAATTAAATCGTTAACTTGAACGAGGACGTCTTCCACTATGCCGGTGGGACGTGCATTGCTCCTGTTCGCCAGTTGAACGATTAAACCTGTATGCTGCATGGGACCAAGGCAAAGGTTATTATAAATAGAAGTAGGCATAACATTAATGCCCGCTCCTAAATCAAGCAAACAATTATCAAATTTCTTATCCCCGATGGTACAAGGAATAGTAAAAGTTCCCGGGTCTTTGCACTTTTGTGGCAAGACCTGAGGGATGGCCGAAACACTTTGTTCGGGCTGAATGAAAGCAGAGATGCTTCTTCCCAAGTTGACTCTGTCACTTCCTTTTACTTTTCTCTTGTTTGTACACAAATCCTTCAGAAACTTTGCATACCTTGGAACTTGCTTAATCACATCAAGAAGCGGAATGTTTACCGCTACTTTCCTAAACATATCCAGAATTTCTTTTTCTTTGTCTCCCTCCTCAATTCTTTTATTTTTCAGAACTCTATGTGGGAAAGGAACTGGTGGTACATACTTCTTTTCTTTATTTTTTTCAGTTCCGACCACAACAGAAGAAGGAGAAGAAAGCTCAGCTGGAGGAGGTTCAGAAGAAGAAAGTTTAGAAGTTACCTGTGGTGTCGTTTTCTTTACCTCCCCGTTTCACTTGGGAGGACGGCAAGCTAGACCCTTCACGCGAAATTTGGAAGGAGAATGCGCCCGTGGTGGGATGAATTTTGTTTCAAATCTTCCTACGATATCACACGAACTTTCTTATTGGTCCTACGAGTAGGAAAGGGAAAAAAGATCTCAACTAAACCCTAGGAGTTTGCTAAGTGTGGGGATTTCACCTAGACTAGAAATTCTGGAGTCCGGGGGGTCGGTTATACATAGGGAAGTGTTTAAACACCCTACATATCTGTAGTACTCTACAGGAACCTTCTCTGTGTCATTGTGATTGTGTTTACTGCTAATGATTGGGAAAGTTTCTCCTTTGTGTTAGGAGAGAGAATTGAATTGATTAAAGAAAGACAGACAGATAGACAGACTGACTATTTTTTGGTATTTTATTAGCTCGCTGAGATTCCTTGTGAACCTCATGCCTACATATCCCTAGTGGAAGTCAGAGCTTAATGTAGTTCGGGGAACTAACTAGGGAAATTACTTGTTTTTGGTGCCTTGCTTGAAGCTCTAGGTTGAAGCTTGGAATTAAATCTCTGTTTACAGTAAAGAGACATGAAATCATCTTTACAGAGAGGTATTTGTACTATTCTATCACAAACATTTAAAGGAGTGATAGAATAACTGGATTCATTTCATTCAAGAGGGGGACCTTACTTGTGTGTGCAAGTATGCCAGTCAGATGCCTCTTAAATGAAAGAAAGATGCTCGTCCAAATTAGGGAAAGTGTACAAGTCTGGGGATGTGCCAGAGCATGTCTTTCAGAGTCCTAAATGGGAGACTTTGATTGAAATTGAAATTGAAATGTTTGTTTGTTTGAATGTGGTAGAGTAGTAAAAATATCTCTCTATAGAGATAAGCTATGTCTGTTTACTATATGAAAGATTTGACT
Source organism: Vicia villosa (assembly GCF_029867415.1). Classification (NCBI taxonomy): domain Eukaryota; kingdom Viridiplantae; phylum Streptophyta; class Magnoliopsida; order Fabales; family Fabaceae; genus Vicia; species Vicia villosa. Next base: position 105,333 of record NW_026706640.1, read on the forward strand.
TTAGCTGGCTTGTATGAGGCCCAAGCTTGAGGCTTTTTTGATTGATTTATTAATATTATTGACTCTGAGAGATGACTCCACTGGGGATTAATTACAGGGTATTTTTGTGTTCTGTACAAAGCCCAGAATTGAGGTTGACTCTATTTAGGGAGACTCTATTTGTGTGCCTTGTACAAAGCCCAAGGTTGTGGCTAACTGCTGAGGATAACTGAATTTTTGAGACTATGAATGACTCTATTTTGTGTGCCTTGTACAAAGCCCAAGGTTGTAGCTGACTCTAGCTAGGGAAAACATTATTTTCTGCCTTGTACAAAGCCCAAGGTTGTGGCTGACTCTAAAATAAACTGAGTATGGATGACTCTATGGGGAAAAGATCCTAGGTGTTAGGAATCTTTGACACATGAAAATATGGTTTATCTGCCTTGTACAAAGCCCAAGGTTGTGGCTACTGAGTGATGAAGAACTCACTGGGGAGACTCTATTATCTGCCTTGTACAATGCCCAAGGTTGAGGCTGACTCTTGACAGGGGAGTTTTATTGTTTGGTGCCTTGTATGAAGCCCAAGGTTGAGGCTAACTATTTTTGTTGGTTTTGACTCTACTGAGGAGATTTTATTTATTGAAAGACTGTTTTTCTTTGGAAGCTAACCCTTTCCAGGGATTTTGACTCAGCTGGAGAAATTATTTAGTAAAAGACTGACTTTATCATGTTTTTTGGAGGCTGACCCTTTCTAGGGGTTTTGACTCTTTTGGGGAAATTATCTCCTAAGAGAATGAATCTTTATTTTTTGACATTTTTATTAATTGACTTTGGAGGCTAACCCTTTCCAGGGATTTTATTGAAATGATGGATTGATTTGGAGGCTAACCCTTTCCAGGGATTTTATTGAAATGATGGATTGATTTGGAGGCTAACCCTTTCCAGGGGTTTTATTGAAATGATTGATTGATTTGGGTAGCACTCCATTAATTATTAAAGGATGAAAGGATTGGCAGAAAGATTATCTAGTGGAGACTTCTTGTTTAAAGCCCAAGATGAAGGCTGACTCATGCTGAGGAGAAAATAAACATAGATCCTAGACTCTGTTAAGGAAGATTGATGAAGATAAGGGTGATAGAGACTGTCCATGTCTCTCATTCCAAAAGGTGTGCTCAATGTAAAATTGAGACAAACTTAGCTTGTTTAAAGTCTGGTTTAAATTGGAAGAAACTTACCAGGGTAGGCTAAAAGGTGACTAAAGACCTGTTCCTATGTTTATAAGAAACCTGATGGGTCCTTGTATACAAGCTCAAGAGGAAGCTGGAAATGCTTTTAAGAAGCCTGTGGGTCCTTGTACAAAGCCCAAGAGGAGGCTAATCGAGGGTCCTTGTTATAGCACAAGAGAAAGCTATGTGGTTTTGAACTTATTTTGTCTCTAAGCAAATGGGTAAGAGGTTTCACCGGGAATAATTCCTCTTTGGGTGGATGTGTCCTATATTTTTGGATTCTAAGGTTTTTGCCAAGATGTTTCACCGGGAATAATTCATCTTGGGGGTTTGAACTACAGATCTCTAATTAGGAAAGAGCCTTCACCGGGAAGACATTCTCAATCCTAGGTCATATTCCTATAATATATATATATAGTTTAACTATCCTAAGGTTTATACTCAAACGTAGTTCTAAACTAATATATATGCACAATTTATATTTGACAGTAATTTAAATAAAGACTGTAAATTGAAAGCTTGTAAAGCCTAACCTGGATGGAGTGGAGGCCTTTGAAGAAGTATGTACAGAGCTTTACCAGCAATTGATGGATAACAGTTGAATATATATATGATAAACAGTTAATGGTTTTTGAAAACAGAAGAAGTGAAGATGGACAAAGGTCACATAGGTATCTGAAGAGTTTCACCGGGAATAATGCCCTTCAAATACCAGAAGAATGTTTTGAAAACAGAGAGAAGATTTTGAAAATACAGTTTTGAAAACAAGCTAAGAAGAGAAGGTGTTTGGGACTTACACTCTATTAGAGGCCCAGTACTTTACAGTACTGGTGTAAAAGCAATTTGAAAATGATTCGGAACGATACAAGGTTTTGTTGTTTGAAAACCCTAATCATTTGATTTATTCGGAGATTCGAAAACAGTTTTGAAAATTGACAAAAGTCAACTTAATTAAGGTAAAAACAAAGATTTTTAACTAATTAAGACCTAAACAATTAGGGTTTTATCACAAACTTATTTACAAAATGATTAGGTTAAAACAAAGTGAATATATACATTTAAAGTATTTAAGAAAACACTTAAAACATACTATTTTAAACCTAATTAAAACACATGAAATAAATAATATTTTTATGATTTTTTATATTATTTATAAAATAGATATATTAAATGACAAGTGTGTGAAAAATGAAGTGAAAATGATTTAATTTGATAGGTGAATTATTCATGTGAAGTTGTGAAGAAAATAAAAGAAATTATGTGTTAAAAAATAGTTTTTGGCCCTTGGAGGATTTGAACCCACGCCCTTGAAGTCACCAGCCCAAAACAGCACCACTGAGCCAACGCGCGCTTGGTGATAATAACTCTCACTCAATTGGTTATGTTTCAAAACAAGTGATAAATCATTGAAAAATAAAAGAATCAAAAAGTCTGGGGCGAGGGGGATTCGAACCCCAGACTTTGGACACGCGCAACACACAAACACTCTTTACCACTAGGCTGTAACGATTTAGTCGTTTATAAAACAACTTCCATTCAAAATAAAATAAACTTTGGCCCCAGATTCAAATTTTGCGCGCCATGGCCATAGTCATCTTCTTCCTCGAGCTCAAGAATTTTCAAAATCCTAACTCTCTGGTTTCTCAACTAAATGACATGATGTAAACATCAATCTTGTTCTAAATTTCCTCACGAATCCAGATATGTAACTAACATTTATTTATATGAACTATAGCTACCTAATTTCTCAGAAAACTCTAAGAACACATGAACCCTAAATTTGAAATTAAATGACAAACAGGATGAATAAATGAAAGATGATAGAGGGTTTTCAATCCTCTGATGATGCTAAACAAGATAGAATCGAGCTTCAACTCAAAGAGTGCTTAAATTAAAGAGGTGAGGTTCAGAGACTTACCTCTGAAAATGGAGGTCGTGAGGGTGATGGAGAACACCTGGACTTGAATGAATGATCTCAATAGCTTCCTTGAGACTCAATGATGCTAACTGAATGCTTATTGGAGCTTGAATCCTCCTGAATTGCTCTGTGGACCTCCTTCGATTTGAGCTTCAAGTAGACATGGAGGTTGTTGAATTTGGAGTTACAGACGAGCTGCAGCCATCTGGTTAGCTTCACTATGACCTGAGGAGTGTGCCTGGATGATTGGCTTGGCTTGAAACCTCCTGAATTACTCTATGGACCTCCAACTGCAACAGCTCCAAGTGAGAGGTGAAGATGATGATTCTTCACTTACAGAAGTGTTTCAGAGGTCTGGATCACCTCTAAATGACTTCCCTAATGTGTTTGAATACTTAATTCCAAAGGAAGAGCTTTGGTTTGAAGAATCTGAGTCTTCTTGCCAAAGAACCTTTGAAAACCTTAAGTATGAAGAAAGAAGAGAGAAAGCAAGAATTTTGTTGCTTTGGTGTGGTTTCTGAATGAGAAAGAGGCCTCTATTTATAGGCAATTGGTTCAGAGCAATTGATCATAGTAAGCTTGCTTAGTGTAGTGAGTTTGGTTTCTTAGCCATGAAGGAATTCAAAGAATATTCCAAGTGCAATGATGAGCTCTTTGATACCACTCCCTAGCCCTCGGTTTCGCTTGATCTTAGGGGACCAAATGGCTGCAGAAATGAGCTCCAATTGGTTGGGAGAAGATTCCTTTGATGAATCACCAATTTGTCATAAATTCAAAAATGCAATCATTACATAATCACATGCCTTTGTTTTTGGGAATCTTCTCTAATCCTTATGCAATGATGGAAATTGATGTATGGTATGGTTTCAGATGCACTAGAGGTCGTGTAGCATCACTTAGTGAAGCAAAATGCACAAAATTGCAAAGTTTCAAATTGTACATGACCTATAATTTTACTTCATGAGGCCAACTTTGAACAAGCATAACTCCTAGCTCAAATTGAATTTGGAGAAGGTTGAACACAATTTGTGAAAAATGAGGCCAAAGTTGGAAGAAAACTAGGTTAAAACACTTAGAAAAATTTCTAAGTGTTTATGACCTAAAACTCCAAAATTTCCAAAACTCTTAAATGATTGATCTTTTGAAAAAAAGTTCCTTTGTAAGATGTTGTTTTATTTTGCAAGATCTACAACTTTCATGTTGGAAGTTTTTTGAGTTGTGTAGGTGAAATTTTGAGTTCTCACCATGCCTTAAAAAACCCTAATTCCCGACTTTTTGCTCCTTGATGAATTTCTTTGAATTTCTTTGGTCAAATGACTTCATTATCCATATATTGATGATATTGATCCTTAAAAGTCATGGTTTGACCAAAAATCTCAAAAGTCAATGGTGATCCCATACAGTTGACTTTTTCCTAGTAAGGTGAGATTTTGGACTTTTGTGTAGAATCAAGATCTTCTCCTCAAATGAATGATGTAAATGGATTATATTGAGGTAGTAGAGACTCTTGAATCATGTCTTGAGTTTTGGATCCATGCCCTGATTAAAAGTCAACTATCTTGGTGAATTAGGTCAAAAACCCTAATTGTCGACCAGAGGACAATGATGACTGTAGACTCTGAACTGAGGTGTAATGTCCAGTGGATCTTGTCATATGAGTTATTTGAAGATGATTGATGTCTTTGAATGATCCCCTGGGGCTTTTTAGGGTTTCCCAAAGGTGATCCCTGATTTTAGTCCTTGATAGGCTCCAAACCCTAGTCTGTTGATCTGAGTAATTCTGTACTTAGATGACTGGGTGTCTAATCAATCATAGGTGAAATAATGAAGCTTTTGAGTCTTATGATTGTAATAGAGACTAATCCCTCTATTGATTGATCCTTTGCCTGAGTTTTCTTGTCTTTGAACACCCCTGATTGAATGCCAGACTGCCCTGGGTACTTACTTTGACTTGATGAAAATCCTGAAGATATGTCATCTCAGGGGGGTCAAAAATTAGGGTATGACAGATGCCCCTATTTAAGTTTCTTTTATCTGGAGGGAGAGAGATTGATATCTCGATCTCTCCTGCGTAAAAGAGACTTAAATATCAAAGAATGCCCGAATTTTGGGCGCTCCTGAGATGATAAAATCTTTGCATGATTTGATCCCGTTGTCATACTTGGCGGGGGATGAGGAGACAAACTCCTGCAGAAATACTTGATGTGGATTCTGGAGAATGAATGGTAGTGTAGGATGTGCAATCCATCTTCTTTAACTAAGTGTTGATACTTAGAAAAAGGTAAACAACCTTCTCTCCTTCCGGATGTCCAAATCTCGAAACTGGTCTCAGTTGTGTTTGGACAATATCTCAAATAAAGAGAAAATTTCCAAAGGTTTGTTTCCTCATCAAACTTCTCATCAGCACTTGGAGACGAGACGCCATTTGATGGTAGTAGAGAAACTTCAAAGGTTTGTTTCCTCGTCAAACTTCTTACCAGCGCTTGGAGGTAAGATGCCATTTGACGGCTGTAAAGAAACTTCAAAGGTTTGTTTCCTCGTCAAACTTCTTACCAGCGCTTGGAGGTAAGATGCCATTTGAAGGCTGTAAAGAAACTTCACCATCTTCCCTTTTGACTTGACGTCTTTGAAAGAATGTCATATGGCCTCATGATCTTTTGAGGGGCTAATGACTTTGTTTGAAGGCGGACGAACTGTTTTCGGGGTGAAAACTGCCATTCGTCAACTGATGCCTGGGGAATCAACGAACTCTTTTCCTAAGAGGAAAACTGCCATTCATCGACTCTGTGGGGAGTTAAACATCCCAGAAACAGACAAACTGTTCGAAGAAACTGCCATTTGTCGATATCTTGAGTATTTAACAGACAAACTGTCTTTTCTTGAGAAAAGACTGCCATTTGCCAATTGCTAGGGGAGCAAACTGTCTTCTACTGGGAGAGACTGCCATTTGTCGACCCTGTCATGAAAGAAAGTGAGCAAACTGTCTTCTGCTGAAAGAGACTGCCATTCGCTGACTTTGTTATGATAGAAAGTGAGCAAACTGTCTTCTGACGAAAGAGACTGCCATTTGCTGACTTTGTTGTGATAGAAAGTGAGCAAACTGTCTTCTGATGAAAGAGACTGCCATTTGCTGACTTTGTTGTGATAGAAAGTGAGCAAACTGTCTTCTGATGAAAGAGACTGCCATTTGCTGACTTTGTTGGGGAATCTGAACTATCTTCTGGACGAAGACTATCATTCACTGACTCCGCTGGGGAATCATTTGTCGATCTGCTGGGAGATTCTGAATTTTTCTTTGACAAGAAGTGGCACCTCTTGACCCTGCTGGGGAAATACCAAACCTGTAGGGAATTCCAAAATGTGAAGCAGACTATCTTATCTGAAGAAGACTGTCGAATGTCGCTCTGTAGGAGATTCTCGGCTGAGGAATTCCAAAAGTGAACAAACTATCTCTTTGAGGGAGACTACCATCTGTTGACTTGCTTGGTGAGATCCTTGTGTATGAACTGTTGTTTCGAAGGAAAAAGTTTCTCCGGAACTTGCAGGGGAAACTTGAGTTCATGCCTTAATGACTTAGGAATTCACAGGATCAAAGCCTGATTCGGCTATGCAATTATGATGTAATGTATGCATGAATATTATGACAATGATAAAATGTAAAGTGAATGTGAATGGAATTGTCGCGGATGTAAAATCCTATGATACGACTGAAATTCTTGTGGATCAGAAGATGTCCTCTTCTTGTAGTTCGAACTCTGTTGGGAATACCTGGTTATCAGTTGTCCGCTGTCCGAAATGAGTAATATGAATTGAAGTAAAGATCCGTCATCGGGAGATGTTCGCAAAGCGACCTCATGGGGAAATATTGGTTCCCGGAATCTCAACCGTTCTCGGAGCAACTGTTTGCATTCTTCCTATTGTTTGTAAACCTCAGAAAGAAATTTCACCTTTATTTTTTTGCAGGTAAATTCATTTTTATTTTATGAAAACATTTGTTTCAAGAAATTGACTGTTTAAACTTAAAATGCATTCCAAGAAACTGAATAAGACTAGATTGCAAAGGAAAAGCACAAGGCTCAAATTATTATATATGGAATGGTAATCAGCCAAATGCTTGATTCCATGGAGTATTTACAAAAGTTGGAAATTGGTAATTTTCGGGAAAAGGGCTACGATGAAACATGACGACCGTTATCTTTCCCTTCCACTCCGAGTTGCGCTGTATTCGTGCTTCGTAGAAGATGACCTATTGCTGATGAACACTCCGCTATGGATTTTTGAATGATCAAGTTTTGTCCTGAACACAGTTACTTGCCATATATCCCTAACTTTTGCGTAAACTACCCCTTTCGGGTTTTAAGTCTACCGGGATTGAAAATTTTTTTTTTATGTCTCTAACTTTTGCCTGAATCGCCCTTTCGGGTTTTCGATTCACCGAGACGCTCTTTTTTGCCTAAGCCGCTCTTTGCGAGTTTTCAACTTAGCGAGCTGTTCTTTTAATTATTTAGGCGAAGTATTTCTTGACTGCGTCGACGTTCACAGGACGGGTGAATTCTTCTCCATCCATAGTCGTGAGTATTAAGGCTCCTCCTGAGAAAGCTCTCTTGACCACGTAGGGGCCGTCATAATTGGGAGTCCATTTCCCTCTCGAATCTGTGAGAAAAGATTGAATCTTTTTGAGTACAAGGTTGCCTTCTTTGATTGTGCGAGGTCAAACCTTTTTGTCGAAAGCTTTCTTCATTCTTTGTTGATATAGCTGTCCGTGGCATAAAGCTGTCATGCGCTTTTCTTCGATTAAGTTCAATTCATCGAATCTGCTTTGACACCACTCGGCTTCTGTTAATTTTGCCTACATCAAAACTCTCATTGATGGAATCTCAACCTCTATAGGTAGGACTGCCTCCATGCCATATACAAGGGAGAAAGGAGTTGCTCCAGTCAAAGTACGTACTGATGTACGGTAACCATGAAGAGCATACGGGAGCATTTCATGCCAATCCTTGTAAGTGATGACCATCTTCTGAATGATTTTCTTGATGTTTTTGTTAGCTGCTTCCACAGCTCCAGTCATCTTTGGCCTGTAAGGAGATGAGTTGTGATGTTCGATCTTGAATTCTTCACAAAGCTCCTTCATCATTTTGTTATTCAAATTTGACCCATTGTCAGTGATTATCTTGCTAGGAATGCCATAGCGACAGATGATGTGATTCTTGATAAACCTGACGACAACTTGTCTTGTAACGTTTGCATATGAAGCTGCTTCAACCCATTTGGTGAAATAGTCTATGGCTACCAAGATGAAGCGATGTCCGTTGGACGCTTTTGGTTCGATCATTCCAATCATGTCGATTCTCCACATGGAGAAAGGCCAAGGGGAAGAGAGTATGTTGAGAAGAGATGGTGGCACATGAATTCTATCGGCGTAGATCAGACATTTGTAACACCTCTTTGCGTACTGGTAGCAATCTGACTCCATTGTCAGCCAATAATATCCTGCTCTCAGTATTTTCCTTGTCATGGTATGTCCATTGGTGTGAGTACCAAAGGAACCTTCATGTATTTCTCTCATGAGTATTTCTGCTTCTTTTCTGTCAACGCATCTGAGCAGAACCATGTCGAAGTTTCTCTTGTACAGAACATCTTCATTCAGGAAGAATCTACAAGCTAACTTTCTCAAAGTCTTTCTATCTTTCTTTGACGTCCCAAGAGGGTACTCTTGCTTTTGAAGAAAGTTCTTGATGTCGTGATACCACGGTTTGTCGTCGATGATTGCTTCTACTGTGAACACATGAGCGGGCCTATCCAGGCGCATAACATCGATCTGAGGAATGTCATTCCAATGATTTATCCTAATCATGGAAGAGAGTGTGGCTAATGCATCAGCCAAGTTGTTTTCTTCGCGAGGAATGTGATGAAAATCTACACTGTCGAAGAATGGTAACAATCTTCTCGCGTAGTCTTTGTAAAGAATAAGCCCTG